>NW_015557379.1:2982034-2994686 GCF_001515605.1 Sinocyclocheilus anshuiensis | reverse complement strand
ATCTCTATCTTTCTGTCGCTCGGCTCGGCTAATGTCCGTCCCATGCACTGAAAGCTCTCTCCTCCACATCACGAGTAGACACGCCCCTTATTGCTGATTGGCTACAAGTTTGTTATGCTATTCGGCCCGAAACAGTTTTCTAAAGTGTTTTTGAAAAATTACATACCCTGCCTTTAAGTTAACTATATTAAATTACATAAATATAAAAAGCAAACAGACGCCCCAGACTCCACTTGAGTGGAAAATGAATCATCCGCGGTTGTGTGCGCACTTGTTTGCACGTGAGCAAAGGTGTTTTTAGGAGTCTAACTTGCAAATGCCAGACCACTGATTCGTCAAACCTGCTTTCCTGCAGTCCGTGTTCTTCTGACTTCTGACTATTTTGTAGTAGGTAACGAATATGCTTTGGGGAAATGTATCGGAGTAAATTATTAAAGTATTATTACTTCGTTACATTACACCACTGTTGGGAGCAAAGCTATTCAAGCCACAAGCTGCTTTTTTGGTCAAATTAATAAAAAAAGTAATAGAGATCTGTTGGAAGTTGTATTTTCAAACTTTTAAGCATTGCGAATACAATACATTTACGTATAGAGACCCTGTTTGGTGTATTGTGTTCCAATCGATTTCTTTACTTGGTCTTAAAAAATCTTAAATTTACTTTCATAAAACCTGCTGAAACCCTGAAAATGAGAGCTTTAAAATGAATGTGCAACATAGCTCAGTACATTTGGATGAGAAATATTTGAGTCGGTTTTGATTGCTGACTTTGACACTATACAGTCTGAGATGCTGAGATATCTTGTGCAATTTCTGATGCTTATAAGGTTCTTTTTCTTTTGAGAAACACCTGAGAAGGAGAATTGTTTGCTGCTTAGCTGTGGACAATGAAATATAAAATAAAGGCAAATAATAATGGTGCAAAATGACTCTGTCTGTCTCTACAGGGGGTGAACAGCATGTTTCAGGTGGTCCTAACAGGGAATAACTCTGAGCACTTCAGCATCTCTCCCACCTCAGTGCAGGGCAGAGCAGACCTCCGTGTGCGTGTGGCCGTCCCGCTGGACTACGAAACCATCAGGAGCTACAGCTTTTCTGTGAGTGTAGAATTTTCAGAATCATAACTTCAGGCTTCAGTGTCACATCATCCTTCAGAAATTATTCTAATATGCTGATTTTGGGCTCAAGAAATATTTTTTATACCGCAAAATATTTTTGTGGAAAATGCAATACATTTTTTTTCAGGATGGAAAAGTTCAAAAGAACAGCATTTGTTTGAAATAGATTTTTTTGTAATAATGTAAAAGTCCCTTTAAAGGGATAGTTCACCCAAAAATTCAATTTCTGTCATTAATTACTCACCCTCATGTCGTTTCAAACCCATAAGACCTTTGTTCATCTTCGGAACACAAATTAAGATATTTTTGATGGAATCTGAGAGCTCTCTGACCCTGCATAGACAGCAACGCAACTGAAATGTTCCCAAGTTCAGAAACGTAGCAAGGAGATCTCTGTTTCCGCTCAGATCAAATCACAACAACACAGGAAACAGATCTGGCGTGACGCAGCTGACACAGAACAGCGTACGCTGTTTACGTCCAGCGGATATTCTCCAAAATGGCACGTTCCGAAGATGAACGAAGGTCTTATGGGTTTGAAACGACATGAGGGTGAGTAATGAATGACAGAAATTGAATTTTTGGGTGAACTAACCCTTTAAAGTATTTAGAATACACTGAGAATAAATGATCATGCCAGGGTAGTGGTTTTAGAAAAGTAAACCGAGATTTAGAATGGGGGAAATGAAATACAAATAAATTACTGGCACTTATATAGAGAGCAGTGCTGTCATGCTGCTGGAGTTCAGCTGTGTTTCTGCAGTTCATTTAGTTCAACTGGCTGAAGCTGCTCCCTGCAGCGATGGACTTACTAGCTGCACTGACAAATGACTGCAATCTGCACCAGTACAAAACACAATCAGAAATTGTTGTAGACCAGTACAGCAGATTCCCTCAAACAGGCACCACCTTGTTTCTTGCAAACATCTGTTCTAGTTCATCTAAATGTAATAACTTCAGTGAGCTAATACTGTAAGAGATTTGGCAAATTGACTTTTTAGGAAATCGTTCATCTTTCAAGAAACGGTAATAACTTTCTCTGTAATATATCCTCATGTCATGTAACAGATTGTATTGATTATGCATGTTGCTTGCATGTTGTTTTCAAATGCACTGCAAAACAACAGCAAAACATGTCTTTTGCTCAGTTGCCCAGTTTTTTTTTCATCTCCGTAATTATGTCAGCAATGAAATACTGCATCGTTGAGATATAAAGGTCTCATAAAAGTGTGATATAAGACAGACACTTTAGATTTAATATATTGGCTCTGTTTCAAAACCTAGTGAGCTCCTTTGCCGTCTAGTGCCTTCATAGGTAGCTGCCTACCAAGGGAACATTCTAAACAGCACATAGAACACACAATAGTTTTATGAATATGAACATTTTTTAAATGATTTTTTCAGTATTTAATGAAATATAACTAGTGCCTTAAAATACACCCAGTGTTATTGTATGTGATTTTTTTTATGCTGATGGTGGCTGTGGTCACATTGCTGCTCTTCTCTCCAGCTGTATGCCAACGAGTCTCTGTCGGAGCATGTGGGGTTTGCTCGCGTCTTCATCAACCTCATCAACGAGAACGACAACAGGCCGATCTTCAGCCAGACGCTTTATAACATCAGTTTACTTGAGAGCACCTCTGCTGGAACATCTCTACTGCAGATAAAGGTGAGCACACACTGATCGCTTCCTCCAGGTGCATTACATGATCTTGCTCATAACATTAGTAAAGTAGGGCCCTATGATTCCCACAATATGGAAAATGTGGACGTAATTGCAGAATCCAGTAATAAAAATGAAATTTACAGTACGTAGTGAAATGTCATGGAGTTAAGCAGATTTTGGAATTGCGATTTAGACTAATGTCTGAATACTAAAGCACAAAAAGTCTGCTATTTAAATGTCTGTATGTTCTGCTTGTCTCTGTGTGAATGAGTGATGCAGTTTCGTCTACTATACATACTATACATAGAAGTACGCATGACAGTCATGGTGTTTTCAGCATTTGCTGTCTCACTATATGAAGACATGAACACATGAACTTAATTTCTGGAGAGTTCACTCCACTATTATTTCACCTTATCATTTGATAAAAACACATGTACACAGAAAAGCAAAGGTCTTAACTGCAATCTGTCAAACATTAAGTTTGAAGAAATTTTGGCAGATATATATTACTATTGTACAGTAGAGAATGTACTTCTCAAAGTAATATTTCTTTTTGCAGCACCTCTATTTTGCAGCATTTTGTTAAAATAAAAGTAATCGTTAAAATGTCATTTGATTACATTTTAAAAGATTAATTAAAGTGTTAATGTGTTATACCTTTATTTGATTACCATTGTTTTTTGATAATAAATTTGTTTTAAATGATAAGTCCAGAAAAAATAAACAGGCAATACAGAATTCATGAAGAAATTGTTTTTCGTAGGGCCCTATTATAAAAAAAACAAAAAACAAAAAACAGAATTTAGAAAAATAAAACAAAAAAATGTTTTGTTAAGTGTTTAATAAATTGTTTAATTGTATAAGTTTCTTGATTTCAATTAATTAGACATGCTTAAATTACTACAACTTAATTTAACCATTAAAACAGAAAAGACACAATTTGGGAAAAAATAAAAACGGATTTCTTAGGGCCCTAAAATCTAATTTTTGTTAAATTTCTAATAAAGTGTTGTTAAATTTTAGAAGTTTCATAACTTTAAATAACTTTAAAAATGTTTTTTGATTACTATAATTTAACCATTAAAACAGAATCCAGAACAATTAAAATTGAAGAGAAAAAAAATGGAATTTGGGAAAAAAGAATTGGAATTTAGGAAAAAATTAAAACTGTTTTCATAGAGCCCTAGTGAAGTTTCCCTCTGTGTCTCTGGTGGGAAAGCTGTGATGATACATTAGGATGTTAGGATCCTCATCTACAACTCTCTGACATCCATAAGATTCACCATCTTTTTATGGTGTCACCGTCATTTATTTGATTTCAGCACACAGACTGTTTCCAGAGTGCTGAAGGTCATCCCACTCCAGGAGTATAAATCACTGTGAACAACCACATGCAGCTCATAAATTCAGCCTATTATCACTCTCCCTCTGTCACTCTCACTGCTGGATGCTATAGAGATCAATACTGATCGATACACGGCCCGGGCTCTGGATCCAGGCGCTGGACTGGTGTCTGTGCAAGCTAGTCCTGATTCTAGTTCAGAGCTTCTGTATTGTGAGGAGCAGTGCAAGATTTTTGTGTTGAAGCTCAAATTCACAGAACAAATCAGAAGTGATGGTGCCATTTGTTGGGAAAAGCTGCTTTCAGACCTTTTAAACAAAACTTTCCTGTTTAATATTAAAGGGGTCATATCATGAGTAGTCAAATTTTCCTTGATCTTTTGAGATCAAAGAGCGTGATGTACTATGAAAACACTCTGAAACTTTCAGAAGTTCCTCTGCAGTCCAAAAGGAGCATTTATTGAAAACGAGCTAAAATGGATTTTGTTTGTTAAGACATGACAGTTATTTAGAAATTTGGCTGGTTCTTGCTAAGGTAATATACTGTAATTTGGATGAATTTTTTTGTGAGACGTTTTTGTGGGACTTTAAATGTTTTATAACATTATAAGTGGACTTAAATAGGAAAAAAGCATGGTATGACCAGACTGGAAAGGTCCAGAATGGAAAACATGACTTTCTTTGCTTATAACTCTATAGGTTAGCCAATCAAAAGCAAGACAGATGCAATTTACATACAAACAGCTTAAAGGTAGTTACAGTAGTTTCATAGAAAGGTCAGAAAGAGGGTGAAAAATGTAAATCATGACTTTTTCATACGAGATACTTTGACTAACAAGTGGTTTCAGGGAAAAAAATTAAATGCAATGTCTGTTTTACACTTTATTTTTCATGATGATTAGGTGCACTTTCCTCAAAACTTCTCATGACCTATTGTAAGTAAGTAAATAAATAACTATAATTTTAAACAAATTTTCACCATATTATCAATATTGTAATGCAATATTTTTCAGGACATTTCAATATTAGCATAATTTGTAAATATTTCACAATTGTAAAATATAATTAATGTTTTTTTTTTCCATTTTAAATTACATTTTTGAATTATAGTAATTCGGGAAGGAAATGTAATCATATTTTTATGAAAATAATGATACAATGCAAAAAAAATGATTGATTGGTTTGATTTTGGGGTGAGCCATGTACTTGATATGTTCTTGATATGTTTTTGTGGGATTCAGTCATTATGTATATAAGGTTTGAGGTTGGTAAGGTATTTTTTTTAATATGATGTTTGTGGAAACGTGATGTTTTTTTCTGGATTATTTGATGAATAGAAAGTTTAAACAACAGCATTTATTTGAAATATGTATATTTTTTGTTACAAAGTGAAAGTCTTTACAGTCACTTTTAATCAACTTAATTTATCATTGCTGAAATAAAGTATTAATTTTGTTTTTAAAGAATCTTATAAATCCCAAACCTTTGAACATTAATGTATGTAATGGCTAAGTGGAGTGAAGGTGCATCTCTCTTCTCCACCTCTGATGAGACGTTTGTGTGTGGCAGTGGCCTGAGAGTCTTTTATGTCGATAAATGCTGTCTGCTCTGTGTCACTGGCTCACTCATGACATGTAACGGCCTGTAAAGTCAATAGAGTGGTAACTTTACCCACAATGCCCTGAGGAGAAGCTGAAACACAGTTATGTGGCAGCAGCCTTATGATTACTCACTGTTCTTTCTTTTTTTCTCTCTATTCTTTCCTGGTTTCTAATATCTCAATACTCTCTTTTCTTTTCTACCCATCACCTTTAAACAACTGCTATAAGAGCTTTAAACAGTTGGTTGATTCTTGTGCTCTCAGATTCTTCACTTTCTTCACCTCATCAAAACCTAAAATAAAACTCCAGAAAGGTGTAAAATATGTGACCTTTAACACTTTGTCTACAGCATTGCAGTCACTGTTGTTTCCTTCAGGAAATGCAGATGTAGTTGTGTCTGTACCTCTTATTTTGTCTCTGAGGCAATTTGAGGGACTCTGTGTGTGTTAAACAGATGTTTGGACTGCTGCTAATGTGCTGCTGGTAACTCACTAAAGCAGTTTATGGAAGGAAAACACACACACACAAACATCCATATGTTCCAACATGCGTATTACATATCCGTCAGATACCTGTCAGCTCTGACTCATTATGATGGATGCGCTTTCTTCTTTTTCCCCCCTTAACTTCAATTGATGTTGCACTCAGTAATTTGTTTTACTGACCAGACCAGTGGTTTTGAACTATATATATGTGTGTGTGTGTATATACATACACATGCTCTGGCCCACCTCTTCCAACCGAGCCAGGGACGGCTTAACGAACCACGCCCGAGCACGGCATGGAGCGATCACACTAGTCAAACGCACTCGGCCATGGTTAAGATTGCCTAGTGTGAGTACACTCTTATTCTCCCGCATCCCGCACAAATGAGTGTCTACATGCCCGCACCCGCACTCGCCCATCAAGTGTTGTCCCGCGCCGCACTCTGCTGCGTTGGGTCCCGCGATCGTGCAGGTCTCTAAGGTGCCTGTTATAATGTTATGATGGAGGCTCTGGACTCTGAGCATAACTTGTTTTTCTATAACAAACTATAAAATAGTTTCTATAAAAACGTTAATGCCCTGGCAGTGGCAAATAGCTTGTTTTATATTTAATTTGATTACATTAATGTTATAAGTTGAGATTTAAAAGAAATATTTTAACTGCTACTATGTAAAAGGAATACTGCTGTAAAAAAGCACCTTATTTGTTTAAAGTGTTTGCAAACCAAATGTTATTGCATTTTTGTTCATATAGCTGTACTTTTAAATGAAAAAAGTTCTCAATACACTACTTTTAAATGCATTATTGAATTTTGTGCATAATGTGATTAATCGCGATTAATCGCAGACAATCATGCGATTAATTACGATTTAAAAAAAAATATACAAATTTAATCGTTGCCCAGCACTATATATATATATATATATATAATTTTTTTCCCCTACAACTTATTTTTTTCTTTATTTCAGACACACATTAAGCCGAGTGCTGGAGCAGATCACTCTGTCAGAGCTGATTGTTCTTCAGATGCTGTTTTTAGTCCGTCTTTCGACTTAATCTGTGCCCGGGAACCAGCCCAAAGAGCTTATAGAGTCTGAGTAGCTGGATTGTGGGCTATGAGTGTGTGATAGTGTTTGTAAGACTGCTGGAGACACTTTCTCCCATAACAGAAGAGCTTATACTCCCAAAGATCATATCATTCCACAAATCACTCTTGTTTGCATTGTGAAAGAGAAATACATACTTTATAAAATGAAGTATGCAATTTCTATGCTACTAGCACCAGCAGTTTATAAAAAATCAGCACCACCATTAGATTTAAAGAAGTGAGTTTGGTGCCAGACTACCTGTTAATCTGAACCAAAGAGTCAAGGTTTGGCTATTTAGCCTAGTTAGTTCCTACTGGTAGATACCATAACTATACCGTCTGGCTGCAAAATGCAACTTTCTCTTCCATTAATAGCTATTCGAAAGTAACCATGTTGCAATGTTTGCAAAACAATTTCTGTATATTTTAGTAGGTATTTTACCAGAGCCTCATTTATTTATTTAGATTAAACAGCTTTTACAAATATTAAATGATATATAGTATATTGTTATTTTCCTGTCTTCTCTATTTGATGTCACAGCTCATTATAGTCATTAGAAAAGTGTTTGTGCACATTCAAGTTGTTTGAAAACATTATATGTGTTGATATATTTTTTGTGCTCCTATAGTAGCATTTTACATGGACATACATATCCTTCCCCATGTGTAGCATTTTATTTATTCTTTTTTTTTTCTTCAGGTCCCTGAAAATGGACAAGGTGCACCAAAAACAATTCAGTTTTTCATGTTTACTCTCCAACCTCTCACCGACCTTTAGAATTACTTATACCCTTAAGACATTGCATGTAAATGACCTCTGTTATGCTAAACTTTTCACATCTGAAATGAGTTCCTACACAGAGTTCGCTATTTTCAAATGCTGGAATTCTTTGTAGAGATATGCAGAGCCATAGCTACTACGTACATAGAGCGCTGTTTAGCCACTTAGGTTTTATGTCAAAAGTGCAAGAAAAGCCTTTTTCCTTCAAATTTTCAATGACATGGTCCCTTTAACACTATTCCAGACTATATCACCCCATAAATATAGCCTCATTAACCCTTAACGATCACTTATTACCCGCTCATATTATCTGAATTGTAAATCCATGCTGTCTGTCTTTTTAACATCATCATAAAAGCTCTTTTATTTCATTAAGTGAGTTTAGTGCTGTGATCCTGCACCACGGGCCTGTAAAATCAGCTGCAGACTCACGGCTCAATAGCATGGTGTGCCATTATTCAGCTAGCTGTTAAAGCAGGTGGGATCTAACGCATTCACTGTGATGCAGGTAGAGTTAATTAGTGAGTAAGCAGTCTAGCATGGTGTTTCCCAGCTGTTTTTGACTCATGTACCCCAAAGCTTTGAGGAAATAGTTTTACTTGTGTGGATTTCAAATAGGTCACCTGTGAGGTTTCATTTCTGTTATGATGCTGCCTTTGCAAGCAGCAAGGAACCTCACTAGATTTTTTAGGAGAACATCACTTTGCATAAAACCTTTGCAGTGTCTGCATTATAAAGCTGCTGTAGTTTCACGTCACAGCTATGTGCTTGTGTTTGTGCATTTTTCAGCAACATTACTCCAGTCTTCAGTGTCACACGATCCTTTAGAAATCATTCCAACATGCTGCAATTATTATTATCAATGTTGAAAATAGTTATGCTGCTTAATATTTTTGTGGAAACCATAATACCTTTTTTTCCAGAATGCTTTGGTGTATAGAAAGTACAAAAGAACAGCATTTATTTCAAATAGGATTTGTATTTTTTTTCTCGCATTTACAATGTAAAAGTCTTTAGTGTTGCTTTTGGTCAATTCAATGCATCCTAGCCAAGTAAAAGTATTAATTTCTTTAAAAAAATCATACTGATTCCAAAACTTTTGAACAGTAATGTCATTTTGAGGTTTAAGAACAGGGTCTTTTTGTCACACCTGGAATAGCTAGTGTATATACAGTTAGGTCCATATATATTTGGACACTGAAACAATTTTCATCATTTTGGCTGTGTATGCCACCAGAATAGAATTAAAATGAAACAATCAAGATGAAATTGAAGTGCAGACTTTAAGCTTTAATTCAAGAGGTTGAACAAAAATATAACATAAAAACAACCATTTTTATACAGTCTCCCCATTTTCAGGGGCTTAAATGTAATTGGACAAATAAATATAATCATAAATAAAATGTTCATTTTTGATATTTTGTTGAGGATCCTTTGCAGGCAATGACTGCCTTAAGTCTGGAACTCATCATGGACATTACAAGAGACTGGGTTTCCTCCTTTGTGATGCTTTGCCAGGCCTTTACTGCAGCTGACTTCAGTTGTTGTTTGTTTGTGGCTCTTTCTGCTTTTAGTTTTGTCTTCAGCGTGTGAAATGCATGCTCAATTGGGTTGAGATCAGGAGATTGACATGGCCATCACAAAATATTCCACTTAAAATGAAACAATCAAGATGAAATTGAAGTGCAGACTTTAAGCTTTAATTCAAGAGGTTGAACAAAAATATAACATAAAAACAACCATTTTTATACAGTCTCCCCATTTTCAGGGGCTTAAATGTAATTGGACAAATAAATATAATCATAAATAAAATGTTCATTTTTGATATTTTGTTGAGGATCCTTTGCAGGCAATGACTGCCTTAAGTCTGGAACTCATCATGGACATTACAAGAGACTGGGTTTCCTCCTTTGTGATGCTTTGCCAGGCCTTTACTGCAGCTGACTTCAGTTGTTGTTTGTTTGTGGGTCTTTCTGCCTTTAGTTTTGTCTTCAGCGAGTGAAATGCTGCTTAATCGGGTTGAGATCAGGAGATTGACTTGGCCATTGCAAAATATTCCACTTTTTTACCTTCAAAAACTCCTGGGTTGCTTTTGCTGTATGTTTTGGATCATTATCCATTTGTACTGTGCAGCACCGTCCAATCAACTTTGCTGCATTTGACTGAATCTGGGCAGACTATACACTTCAGAATTCTTCCGGCTGCTTCTGTCTTCTGTCACTTCATCACTAAACACCAGTAACCCAGTGCCACTGGAAGCCATGCATGCTAATGCATCACACTGCTCCACCATGTTTCACAGATCATGTTGTATCATATTGTGATGAGAATACCCTCAAATTAAAGCTCAGAGTTTGCACTTTAACTTGTCTATGTTTTGGTCAACAGCTAAAATAAATATTGTGCCTGTGTCCAAATATATATAGACCTAACTGTATGTAAGTATATTCAAGTCACACACTATATCAATATTATAAATTAAATAAAATTCAAATAAATCAATATAATGTGATATCACAATAATACAGTACATATAATATCACATTATATTCATTTATTTGAATGTTATTTATTTTATAATATTGATATAGTGTGTGACTTGAATATACTTACATACAGTTAGGTCTATATATATTTGGACACAGGCACAATATTTATTTTAGCTGTTGGCCAAAACATAGACAAGTTAAAGTGCAAACTCTGAGCTTTAATTTGAGGGTATTCTCATCACAATATGAGTGTGAGATTTGAATCATGCAGAACATCAAGTAAGGTTTTGTTTTCAAAGCCAATTTTTAGTCTTGTATTACATAATCTTACCAAGTTGTTTTGTCTTATTACATGATGAGGATTATTTTATCACTTTTTTGAGCATGAATCTATATTATTTGTTATTTTCAAACAGCCATTTTTTGCAGTGTAACACACAAAAGTCGTGCTTAACAAAACTCCATATACACAACCTATTGTGCGTTGGATAAGGCATACACACACACACACACACACACACACACACACACACCTTAACAAAACTCCATATACACAACCTATTGTGCGTTGGATAAGGCATACACACACACACACACACACACACACACACACACACACACACACACAGATAGAGAGATGTTGCTTAATATTTATAGTGACGGCAGTGGTTATCATTATAAATATTTATAGTGATTTAGTTTGTATGTGTCTCATGAGATGAGGGCAGCTCATATCTGCTAAATTGCTTCTTTGTATTCAGTCTGTCTTTTGGCTGCAGTTTGTTTGCATCTCTCCATGTCCTATTTATTATTTTCACTTGCATTTATACACACGCTTTTCCTTCAGCCATTATAGCACTGATGGATTTCTGTCCCTTTGAGTGTGTATGTGTTTGCTGGTTCATGGTTTGAATCTGTGTATGTTCATGGGTGTGTGTTAATGGGTCTATGTTCGTGTTTGTTCATATTGACATTTGACTTAGAGACAGTTCACCCAAAAAATTGTTATTTTGGGTTAGAAAAGCATTATTTTTGCATTAATTATTCTGTGAACTCTCATTTATGCATTACAGGAAGGTTTGAGTTTAAGTTGCTAAGCTACTGGTACTAATAAGCACAAAAAATCAGAGCACACACACATTTGTTAATTAATTAGATTGTGCTGTTTTAATCAATACTTTCCAGTTCATTTATAATCAACATTTCTCTCAACTGATTTTGGCTTAGATATTGACCAAAATGTTATCTTGAAAGCTTTGGAAAAGAGCCACTGGCTCAGCTCTGCCTGCTCATCTAGTGCTGATTTTTAGTTTAGGCACCATTGTTTACTGTTATTTTTCAGTTACTTGTAGTCTCATACCACATTTTTGCCTTGTTGCATTAAATCTGGTCCAGTTTGCAGCTTATTTGCGCCATTATCAACCCACTTTAACTGGAAAGGTCTGAAATACACACACCACTAATAATACTCACATTACAGTTAATGAAGAAGAGGAGAGGATCTGTACTTTTGACATAAGTGGTCATATTTCTTTATCTAGGTTTCTGTTCACAATTTTCTCTCTTTATTCTTTGCTTTGAGTCTTATTTTTTTTCTTTAATCATGAAAAGGAGGACAGTCACTGATGATGGTCTGTCTATAAAGTATATCCGCTGGCTAAATACAGACCTCATATTCTTGTTGGCAAATCTCTCTCTCTCTCTCTATTCTGATGTAGTTTGGCTGTGTTGTTCCTGTCACACTCATTTTAATCCCTCTTTTTTGTTGTTGTTATGGCCAAATGTGAACGGAAAGCTGATCTATCTCTCTCTCTGTCCACAGCACTTCTCTTCATTCTCCTCCCTTTCTTCTCTCTTGAAATCCCTCTTTTACTTATTTTCTTATCACGGTCCTCCAGTTTGTTAAGACGTTCGACTTGCGTGTGTGTGTGTGTGTGTTTATCTAATTGCTGTAATAGGTTTATTTAGTAAACAGTTGATAAGATTCAGACATCGCCCTGAGGCAGCACTTGTCTTCCCTGTTGTGTGATGATTTTATTTTTAAATTTAAATTAATATATATATATATATATATATATAT
>NW_015557379.1:2954949-2981031 GCF_001515605.1 Sinocyclocheilus anshuiensis | reverse complement strand
ACACACACACACACGCACACTCTCTCTCACACACACACACACTCTCTCTCACACACACACACTCTCACACAAACACACTGTAAGCCCTGGACCACAAGATTTGGTGAGATTAGCTCAAGTTGTCCACATAGATAATGCACCAGGCAGGTATTTGGTGGAACAGAACTTAATTCCCTTTATTTCTCAATAAGGTGAGGGCGAGGGGATGGGGAAAACTGTAACTAAAGCCTTTCTTCCTTCTGTGGTTGGTTCTTGGAAAAGCAGATCAATCTCTCTGAAGGGAAGACAGAAGAGATGGAGAGTTAGTTAAAGGTGTTCAGGCTACTCACGACCCCACTGAGCCTCCATCCTCAAGAACTTGTCCCGTGTCTGGGTTTAGGGTGATCCAGCATTCAGCATCTGCTCGTCTCCCCGGCTGAGAGACCACTGAGGCTCCCTGTTAGAGGGGAAAAGGTGAACACCTGTGTTGGAGCTATCCCTGGTCCTGAACCCTCTTACTGGGTGGCCCAGCCCTTGTTGCTTCATATAGCTTCATTTTGATTGAAGCCATTTCGTCTGCCCACTTTTAAAGGCTACTGAATGCTGATGAACATTTGACTCCAACTAGATATTGTCACACTGACTTTTGGCAAGATTACACAACAATCACCATCGTTTTGTCTTCATGTCATCATTTTAACATAGTTGTTTCTTTGGTCTAATTCTGTTAACCTAAAAAATTATGAATTTCTATCTAATCACTTTATTCAAACCTCTAGGTTGTAATTGAAAGTGTATACTTTGAATCGAGATATACAAACTTTATGTGCACAGGTTTTATTGTCACGGTTATTAGGATTTATGTGACTTTGCACATTTTGATTGGTTTAAATGTCCATGTATGTGTGAAAGAAATGCCAAGACAAAATGCTGTAAATGCTCTTTATGTTTGGCATGTTTTGATATGTGTGTAATGTATTTATGTCTTATAGTCTTATATAGTCTTCCTAGTTGCATGTAGTTTACCATAGACTAAATTATTTTAAAATAAAGCAAATTATTACTACAGGCCAATCTTACCCATGAAAAAAAAAAAACCCATGAAAGAAAAAACTTTTTTGCTGCTTTAGAATAAATTATGCTAAAGCAGCATTTTATGAATGATTTATGAATCACCTTTCTTTTTTGGACATGCCCATGAGAATGTTTAGTCCGATTGTCACTTATGGAGACATTTTTCAGCTAATCTCGGTAGATTAGTGAGGCCCTAAGGGTCTCAGAGGAGTGTAGACCTCGATGTGTGTGTTTTGGCAGATTGCTCCATTGGATTAATGTGTCACTAACAGCTTAGTCACAGATTCACTTTGACCACCGAGACTAATACTATCTCACACACACTCATTTGAGTGTCCTAATAAATCGAATTTACTCAAAACATTCGAGGAAACTTGTTTCATCAAATTAATTAAGTAGCTAATGGTGTCTCTCCAAACTTGTCATTAAGTTCACCTAATGTGCTTTTTGGAAAGAGTGAACTTTATGATTAAACTAATTGGAAGTAGATACAGCTCAGTGTGTATGCTCAGTAATTTCTGCTGATTGTTTCTAAATCATTGATTGTAAATTAACTTAATATGAACTAAATTAAAATCATCATATTAATTATATTGTGAAATATTATTGTAATTTAAAATGTCTGTTTTCTATTTTAGTATATTTTAAAATGTAGTTTATTTTGATTTTCAGCAGGCATTAATACAGTCTTCAGTGTCACATGATCCTTCAGAAATCATTCTAATAGGCTGATTGGTGTTTAAGAAATTGTCTGTTATTATTATAAGTGTTGAAAAAGCAGTTGCACTGCTTTATTTTTTTAGTTTTTTATTCTAAGATATAAATTTCAAAAGAACATTTATTTGAAATTGAATATTTTTTAACACAATAAATGTCTTTACTGTAACTTTTGGTCAATTTAATGCATCCTTCTCCAATAAAAGTATTTATTTATTAAAAACAAAATATTACTGATCCCACATTTTTGAACGGCAGTGTGTACACACACACACACACACACACACACTATAGCATATATAGCTATAGCAATAATGATAAATGTATTTTTTTTAAATCGTTCTAAATGTAAAAGCATAGAGTCCACACCACAAATATAACGATAATAACACAGAGGAACAATATAGTTGGAATCACTTTGAAAACGATTTTTTTCCCAACTGAAAGCCAGTCAGAATCCATCCTGCTTTAAGGAGCTTCACCATTTAAAGCAGCAGGTGATGCACATACTTATAATAAACAGAACGGTGTGGATGCTGATATAGTTATCATTTTAGTTTTATTTGTAGCTGTGGTGTGAAGACTTGCAATACATATCCAGATTATTAAAGCTAGAAGACTTTAAGGAAATTATTAAGTAAATATTACAGTTATTCCAAAATGAGACATTGCAGTTGTTTTTATTTGTTTCTGTGTTGTGGTCTTGGCACTAACTGTTGATGGCTGTTTGGTTTGAGTGAATGAAAAGAGGCTATTTTGTTCTGTGGATGGTCTCTTGTCTCATCTGTCACAGCTGGATCTCTATTGAGGGTCTCTCCTCACCCTGGTGTCACTTTCGCTTTCATTCACGCTGAGATGTTGTCTGGCACGTGTCAGTCAGAGAGAACCGTTTTTTCAGAGTTTGGTCCAAACTATCAGGTGCACATTTAGGTCTGTCTTCAGGCTGCTCCTTTGCTCTTTTTCTGAAGTTTAGTGTCTTTGTGTTTCTGTTGGGCTGCTGTCTGGAGATTCAGGTGTGTGTCTTTGGCAGACTGAGCAGAAAAGATGAGCAGGAAGAAGGGATGGAGGAGTGTGTGTGAGAGAAATAGAGAGAGAGAGAGATACTATCACCTCTGCTGTCCTCTCTCCGTTCTGATCCCTGTCTATCTCACCTGACCTGCATTAAGTCTCCTGTCATCATAGCGACGGTTGTCACGCTAACTCCAGGAGCCCCGGCACTGTCATCACTGCACTTATGGGCCTGTCAATCACACTGAGAGAGAGAGAGAGAGAGAGAGAGGTAAACAGAGAGAATTGTGAGGGTAGAGCCTGAGGAAAAGGGGAGGATTTTGTTTGTGCAAAAGGGCATGAAGGAGCGATAGAGTGGACAATGGACAGAGAAAATCCGATTCTTTCATTTTTTTTTTTTGCTTGCTGGTTTGTTCATTTGCTTATTTGCTGCTTTTATTTTTTATCCTGATGTTTGTTATTTAATTTGTTAATTTGTTCTTTTAATTGTTTGTAAAGTCCATAAATGAGGGATGTGAAGGAAATGAGATGGAGTCTTTTGTTTGTTCATTTGTTTTTCTTTTTATTAATTTTTTGTACTTTTTCTTTTTCTGTTTGTTCAGTTTATTCGTTTCGTTCCTTTTTTGTTCTTACTTTTGTTTTGTCCATTTGTTCATTTTCCTTTTTTCTGTCATTTGCTTGTTTGCTTGTTTGTTTGTAGAAAGCTGTATAAAGGAAGGCTATAGACAAGTCTGTTTTGTTCATTACTTTCTATATTTTTTTTGTTAATCTGTTTTTCTCTGTCCCTGTTTGTTCCTTATATTCATTTTGTTCCTTAATTTTTTTGTTATTTTTTGTTTGTTCAATTTATCCATTTGGTTCAATTTTTTGTCCATTTGTTCATTCTCTATTTTGTTTTTTGTCCATTTATTCGTTCTCTAAGCTATTTTGTTTGTTTTTCTGTCAGTTGTTAATTTTTTGTTAGTTTGTAGAAAGCTGTATAAAGGAAGGATACAGAGAAGACAAAAGAAAGAAATATTGAGTCGAATTGTTTATTATTTTCTATCATTGTTAATCTTTCAGTTGTTTTTTGTCCATTTGTTCCTTTTATCCATTTTGTTTTTATTTTTCGTTCTTACCTTGTTTCTTTTGTCCGTTTGTTTATTCATTCTCTTTTGTCTGTTCTTTTCTTTTGCTTCCTTTTTTGTTTGATTTTTGTTTGTTAGTTTGCTTATTCTGTTATTGTTTGTGCAAACGTGTATTAAGGAAGGCTATAGAGAAGAAAAAAGGCAGAAAGTCTGAATCGTTGGTTTGTTTGTCCTTTCTGTATTTTTGTTTGTAATTTATTGTTTTTGTACATTTGTTCTTTTCATTCTGTTGTCCTTTTGTTCATTCTTTCTTTCTTTCTTTTTTTCTTTCTTTCTTTCCTTCTTTCCTTCTTTCTTTCTTTCTTTCTTTCTTTCTTTCTTTCTTTCCTTTGTAAGTTTGTTTCTTTTCTTCACAGATCACACACTGATTGGCTGAATGCATTCAGAAGTGTAAGCTCATTGGCTGTTTATTCAATTATTGAGATGGAGGAAGTGAGCATTGCGGTCCATTGGTGTTCCACCCGTGTCACAGTAAAACTCTGGCAGCATTTCTTGTAACAAACTGTTTTGGCCGGTTGGCTGAATACACTGTAGAGTGGCACCAGGCGAGCGCTGGTCATAATCCACACTGAAAAACACACACAGAGGGTGAGGTCATCATCAGGGCACGGTTGAATCATGGATTGTAATAGTGGCACTGACAGCAGCACACACTCCCACAACTCAATGACCCTGTACACCAGCAGCACCGCCAGTCAACTGAAACCCCATTACCAGCACCCAGCCGTGATCCATCACAGAACGCTCGCCAGAGAGAGAAATTAAACAACAAGCTCTTACATCATATGCTTACCTTGACATTAACATCAGCACCACAAAAAAATAAGTAAAACTGTAAAAGAACATCAAATTTGACATCCCATTTCAATGAGAATCAGCCTAAAATAATTTAATCAGAAGTACAGTCCATCACACTCTACAGGCACGAGCTCTGGGATTCACACACATCAAAAGGGATTTTGTCAAATAACCCAGTATAGACTCCGCAGGCAGACTCCTGCAAAATTATCCCATCAATGTAGCATGAAACACTATATTAGCTGAAAATCAGACTTAAGACTATACATTTTTGGCAGAGCCTTGGATTAAAATGCAGCTATATCAGATTATTATTGAAATGCAGATAGAAAATTCAAACAACAAACAGAAATGACTAAATAAAAGAGCAAATTGGAATGAAGTCACACCCTTGTCATTAATAATGAAACAAGCAGTTCCAGTTCTGGATGCTAACTGGACATTTTCAGCCATGCTAAATCTGATTAACAGTCTTTAAACAAGTTTTGTGTTTATTTTTTTTTCTTATCGATTTTGTGAAGCAAATTTTACATTTTGATTTAGTTTTAATTTTGTTTAAAAAAACAAACAAACAACAACATTTTTAAATCATAGGAAGCCTGTGCTATTTTCACATGACCTTGCAATATTATATTCTTATTTCAGCAAGCAGCTTCTGGTAATTTTGATAGAAAAAGGTGTATTATTATTAATTTTTACTTAAATTTTAATTAAATTTCATATAGCATATTTTTTATTTTATTTTATTTGTTTTATATATATATATATATATATATATATATATATACAACAAATTGTGTATGTATGTAAAATGTATCTTGGAAGTCCAATTTTTGGGGAAAAACATTTTAAAATGCATAAATTTATATTTATATATTTATTTAAATGTATTTATTATTTATGACACTGCAAATGGAGGGTAAAATCAATAATAGATAGCTTTTCACAGTTTTTGTCAGTTTGCACAGGATTGATTGATTGATTGATTGATTGATTGATTGATTCATTCATTCATTCATTCATTCATTCACTCAAGGTCAGGTTGGGAAAAGGTTGTTGGTACCAGGCTGCTACAATGATTGCTTTTATAGGAAGATCCAGTTGCTAAAGTTTGTAAGGTTCATTTATTATAAGATGAAAATTTTGAAAAGTGCTGTTTAAGACACTTACTAAGCGAGTAAACAACATCGTTTATACACATTTATGCAGGGCCGTAGTAACCATTGGGCTAGGTGGGGCTGGAGCCCCGGGGCCGAGCAAGGACGGGGCCCGTGATTGGCTGTGGGGTAAATTGACTGGCGCGCCGATCGCCAAAGTCACCACGCCCCCCACTTATTAGCGCTGTTATTTAGTTGAGCTTTTCCGTATATTCCATGCATTACATTTGAGATTGAAGCTTAAAGTCTGAATTTGGTTTACCAATCTAATGCATTTATTCTATATTTGACATTTGAACATGTGCACGTATTTATCAGGTGATCGCTGCCCAGTAGCCTATGTCTGCATTCACCTCTCTTCACTTCGTTCTGGAGTAATCTGGAAATGTTCGGACAAAGAACAATATTCTATAAGTAAAAATGTCAGCAATTCTGAGAGAGAGGGGCTCAAAAAATGAAAAACTTCAAATGCAAACAACAGAAAAAAAACATAAGTTAGTAAACTCCCCAGCTATCAGGTTATTTTACTAAAGCTGATGATGGAGTGGAAGTAACTTCAATCAACTGTTGTTGGAAGTTCAGCAAGTGAACCGGGCACATGGGAAAAAACCAGCGTCATCGTCTACACGGTTAGTTTGATTATTAACTGGATGTCCTATTGATTTTGTGTTTGAACAAACTCTATATATTCATTTAAGGATTGGGAGATAATCCGGTAGAAATGTATTAATCATTTTGCTCGTCAAGATGTAGGCTAAGATTATCATTTAAACGCATTTTAAGCAGGTTTTAAAACAAATGTTTTAAACTGTTAATGAACATTAAGCAGTGGGGCAGAATTCATTCTGCTAAATGCGTGCATTAAGACGGTTTCAGCCTAATTCTCGTCTTTGCGAGTATCCTCGTAAACACAGTTATTTGTGTCTTAAATGAGCGTTAATAGTTAAAGATCAAGCATGTGTAGTGTTAGGCTATATGATATCCTGGATTAGCCTCTATGATGAGATCTTAAAAGGATAGTTCACCCAAAAATGAAGATAGCCTGTCATCATATACTTAAACTCAAATTGTTCTAAACCTCTATGAATTTCTTTGTTCTCCTCAACATAAAAGAAGATATTTTGAAAAATGATTGTAACCAGTTTCTGGTCCCCATTGACTCCAAAAGTGTATTTTTTTTCATAAAGTCATAGGGGCCCAACAACTGTCTGATTACCAGTATTGTTCCAAATATATATATTATTTTGTGTTCAACAGCAGAAGGAATCTCATACAGGTTTAGAACAACAACAGAATTTTCATTTTTGGGTGAACTATTCCTCTAAAGCAGCCTAATATAGCTGCTGTTGCCATTTGTGTCGATAATGTAAATCAAACATCAGAAAGAAAATCACTTACTGTCCTTGACTGAATCACTTATTGAATATATACAGTGAAGACCATTCAGTCTATTTTTAAATTTTCTTTATACATCATAATATTATGCAAGTTTTTCAAGTAGGCCGATTTCTTATGATCGTTGTTCTGTTGTAGCTTAATTTGTGACTGATTTTTACTTAGGCTAGTATTATTTTTTTGTGATATTGAAATTGGTAACAAAAATTATGAAATTTCAGTGCATCAAGAATTTTGATGTGGGATAAAAATCCTATTTAAAGCTTTATATATATATATCATTATTGTGATGGGGGGCCCTGCAGTAAGTCATAGCCCCGGGGCCCAGTGCAGTCTTAATGCGGCCCTGCATTTATGCACACGTTTATGCACACGTGTATGTTTGTTTTTGGTCATATCCATTAAATATCCTATAATATTTTTATATTTGGATGGCTTGGTATTACTCTTGTTTTCCACTAATGTTTCTGATGGTTTTTGTATAACCTGTCTCACTTATTATGGCCTCATTATTTTTGGCCTTAAAGGTCACATAAAGAAAACAAACTATGGTTGGTCACTTTAAATGTCATCAGATGGTCTCTCCTGTCTCTAAGCGGCCAGTTCTTGGCTGGATTAAGCTGCAAATTGGACCAGACGTTGACTATTGGCAAAGTCTGGCTACATAAGGCTATTGAGAATGAGACTGTGTATGTGTATAATTACAGCAAATAGCTGCGGAAAACTCTACAGATCAGTTTCAGTCCACCAAATCAAGCCCCAATAACAACTGTCTGATAACAGACACCTGCACATCTGCTTTGATGGATTATCATTTACAAAAAACAAAACAAATTCTCTCTATATCAGGATCTAACAGATGTTACACTTGCCGTTTGTGTGTGTGTGTTAGAAAAGAGAAGTGTCACTTGTCATATTCTGTTTTTCTTTCACACACATACGCAGCTGCGCTGTTGTTTCTGTGGTGACTTGTTTTTTCAACCTTTTGTATTAATTTGCATAAATATACAAGTCAGGTTTGAATCTGTTTCCCTTCAGCACTGAAGAACTTTATTTCCACATGCAAACACACACTTTATGCTGTCTATATGCTATTACACAACATCTACTTCACTGGGATATCTCATAATGTTCCTGTGCTGTATTTATTATCAAATGCAGTGTCATTTTGGGCAGGTTTTATGATGTTGACGAGTGCCAAATTCAGCGTCTGTCACTGTGGTTTCTGGAAACACTTTATTTCCCATTTTCAGGAGAATAATGTAACATGCTTTGATACGGAATGATTACATATTCATATACTATACTTATTACTATGGTGCATGCCTACCTTGACAGATTTTTTTGGTTGTGAATTGATTAATTCATAAAGAAAATACAGATTGTTTTTCTGCAGAAAAGTGGATTATGCAATACCATTTTAAAGTTTTTTTTTTTTTTTAAAGAAATGAATACCTTTAAATCGATCAAGAGTAACAGTAAAAGCATTTGTAAAATTGCCAAATTTCTACAGAGTTTCTATTTCAATGAAACGTTTCTATTCGTCAAAAATACAAAATCTCACATTTTCCACAAAAACGTCTTTTAACATTGATAATAATAAGAACATTGATAAATAATATTTCAAGCATCAAATCGGCACATTAGAATGATTTCTAAAGAATCATGTGACACTGAAGACTGGAGTAATGCTGGAGATTTCATTTTTATTTTAGTTTAAGATTTTATACATGTTTCAGTTTTACATGTTTCATGTTGGCAACATTTCTAAAGTTTTTCATCTAAAATGTAGATTTTATTACAGCTTTATTAAGGATTTTTAATCATTTCTGCATTAAAAATTGAGTGCCACATGTCAGCTTCTGTCTCAACCAATGGCTTGAGTTTGGGGGCAGGGCTGACTGACTTTTTTACACAGTATTTTTGAATTATGTATATTTATGCTCATTAGATTATCACATTGTTATCTTAGCGATGAGTTAAGTCAAACTTTTTTGTAATGAATTGTGAGTCAAGTCTCCAGTGCATGCACTTCTGTATAACATGTGGAGTTGCTGTCTTTATAGAGCACTCAAAATCGAAAAGACATCAATGTGGCTCACTGGGGTTTAAACAGCAGCAGAAATAAGGCTGCGTGAGTGTTGAGGTGTGGGTGAACATGTCAGTGAGACCACTTATGTGTTGTCACTCATCTTTTACTTTCTTTTCCTTTTCCTTTTATAAAGGCAGTTCTGACAATTTAAGAGGTGAAGCAAAAGCTTGTGTTGTTTTAGGACAGAGGACCGGGCGGCCAGTTCATGCCAGCCCATCTGGTGTGAGGAGAGTTCTTCCCCTTATGGTCCTTCCTGAAGAGTGACTGTGCGTGTGTGTGTGTGTGTTCAGCGTTAATCGTGCAGAACAGAGTACTTTGTAGGGTAGGACAGGGGATGCTGACACCATCATCTCAATATTAAAACACTGAAACACACTCAAGGATACACAGACACACACATTCACATACAGAATGACCAAGAGTATGCGTCTTGATGATGCTCATGGCTCTCTGTTTGTGTGTTTCTCTCTGCAGGCCACGGATAATGACATTGGCACGTTTGGAGTGGTTCGGTATTACTTCAGCGATGAGCCAGACCAGTGAGATTATCATTCATTAACATACTGTGACCTTTCACACTGATACAGCATCCTGTTTAATTCATTAATTTCCTCTGATTAATTTAATCCACATCTCTGTTGATTTGCATGCCTTTCTCTTCTGTTTCCGTAGACTGATTTCTTCTGTGGCTGTTTCAAATTAAATACTACCACACTGTTTACTGCATGCCACACAGTACATAATGTATACTGTCATGCAATATTTTATGTTTATTTATTTTTTAAAGTTGAAACATGAAAATGAAAGTATAAAACATTATGCAACCACAAAAATAGTAGGTTTATAATGACATCACTATACTACACACTTAATTCGATGAGCAACATCCTGTTATCAGCTAAGTTTGGTAGTAAAATGTTTGTTGCATTTATATTGGTATCCATCCATCCATCCATTGTCATTTTAATAGAGTGTTTTCAGTAGTTAGCAGTAAACCAGTTACCTCACTTGAATATGTTCGTAGATTTGTGTTGGATTTTATCTTGGGAATGGAAATATGAATATTTTATTTGTAAACCTCATAGTTTTTCGCTAAACCAGTAGTAGTACTGACAATGTCGTGTAAACGTGGCTGAAGACACGAAAAGTGGAGGAACAGAAAATTTGATTCAATTGAGTCATTTACGCTGGAACCGCTCCGATTGATTCTAACTCGTGACTTCAATTGTTCAGTTCTAGCAATTCACTAACAAAAAAAAATATATCAAAAGAGCATTTCATTTTCGAATTTCGACATCGCTTGTAATGATTTTAAAAAGCAATGTATAGTGATGGGTGAAACGGAGCTTTTCGAAACTCCGAATCAGTTAAACTATCACATTGCAAAATAATTCACAGCTCTACAATTGGAACATGAATCATTTAATTCGGATTGGGACTTCAAAGCATGTATCGCGAATCACTTGATTTAGATCGGGACTTCGGAGCAGGTTTGCGAATCATTTGATTTAGTTCGGAACTTCGCGTATCGCAAATAATTTTTAGATCGAATGGTATGATTCGCGATCTGCGCTCCGAAGTCCCGATCTGAAATTATGGTTTGTGAATCATTATTCAGGGGTGCGTTTCCCAAAAGCATCGTTAGCTAACTATGGTTGTTAGTTCCATTGAACTCTATTGGTAACGACGGAACTTGCGACCATAGTTGTTTTTGGGAAACGTACTCCAGATGGGGACTACCTAGTGCGGATCGCGAGTCGTTTGATTTAGATCGGAACTTCGGAGCAGGTTCGCAAATATTTTGAGTCAGATCAGAAATTGGGAGTGGGTTCACGACTCATTTGATTTAGATCGGAACTTCGTGTATCGTGAAACATTTGATGCAGATCTGGACTTAGGAACTTAAACTAAAGTTAACATGAAAGTAATAAGTAATAAAAAACAGTAATAAAAGTTACATAATAATATTATAGTATATACAGTAAATAATTGTCAAAATTTTGATGATTTTTAATGCTCTTATGCTCAGCAAGGCTGAATTTATTTAATAAAAAATATAGTAAATGCAGCCTTGGTGAGAAGAGACTTCTTTCAAAAACATAAAATAAATCTATATTATTACAAACTTTTGACTGACTGTTTAATACAAAAAAAAAAACACTTAGAACTGTGCACAGTATACTTACTGCTAAAATATGAGTCTATGGTAGTGTGCTGTTCTGAACATAGCCTTTACATGATCCAACACTTTCAAAGTTCTCATTTGCTGGTTAATTAATTTGTCTCTTTAAGTACCTCTCTTGCAACGATTAATTGGTTAACAGTTACTCATTTCCATATATTAATTTCTCCCCCAGGTTCTCATTGGATGTTGAGACAGGTTGGGTGACTCTTCGAGACCGGTTGGATTATGAGCTCATGAGACGCTTTACTCTAACAATACTGGCCCGTGATGGAGGAGGGGAGGAGACTACAGGACGCCTTCGCATTAACGTGTTGGATGTAAACGACAATGCACCAGTCTTCCAGAAGGAGGCGTATACGGGTTCACTCATGGAGAACGAACAGGCTCCACAACAAATAGTCCGAGCCCGGGTGAGAAACATAAAGAGATGTGAAAACACTGAAAAGTGGATGATTTGTATCAGAATGGATGGGAGGGGTTGAAAAGTTTTAGTTATTTGTGACGTCAGCTGAGTTGGACAGTTGTTTCAGAGAAAAACACATGCACCGATGAATCGAGCACAATCAGAGCAAGAATGTGAAATGAGGACAGAGCCACTGAGTTGAATGTGAATGTTAAAGGCCAGATTTTATAGACTCCCTGATCCTTGTTCTGATGTGTAATTGTGGGTCATTCACTCTGCTAGTCTTCAGCATGTCTCAGTTAGTGTTTAATTCTCTCCGCATGTGGACACAGCAGCACTAATTCCAGCCGTCTGCTCTAATCTGTGCTGTGATTGACAGTTTGACAGCAATTGCTGCAGTTATCTGACCAGCAGGTGGCGATGTGTGTTGTTGTGTGTCTGCCAGTTCACCTTGTTTTTGTAATCCTTCTATCATATTCACTACTGTACCATTATTATTATTTTTTTATTATTATTTTATCTGAAAAGCACAAAAATGATACTCAGTTAAGGCAAGAAGAGATCAGGTGTTTAATTAATTTAATTACTTTTATACATTGCCATTTTGTGAGATTTTGATTTAAAGGTGATGTAACGTTCTTGTTTTTTTTGTTTTTTTTTTACGTTTTTTATTAAAAAAAAAACATTTCTGAAGGATGACTTTGGTGCAGTGTAATTTTAGTATTTTTATTAATACTATAATGTATAATTAATTTATAATTTATTTGCTATAATAATATAATTTATTTATTAGTTTTTATTTTCAGTTTTCATTAAAAATAATTGTGCTTTTGTTATTTTGTTGTTTTGCTTTAATTTATTTTTATTTCAGTTAGTGGCTAAAGTAACATTTCTAACAGCAAGTTTAAGTTTTTCATCTAGCCTAATACTTTATTTCAACTTTATTTCAGTTAATCTAAAACAAATTTTAATAGTTTAGCACTATAAACTATTAACACTTTATTAACACTATAAAACATTGCTTTGTTTGCATTGTTTTTTCATTTGTTTACTTATGTAATGCATAATTTTTCCTTTAATTTGACTTTAATTTAACTTAATTTAACCATTTATTTTGATTTCAGTTAGTTGTCAAGGCAACATTTCTAATTTTCTATTATGTCTAATTTAAAGTTTTTTTTATCTAATATTAACATTTTATTTTATTTTATTTCTGCCTTTAATTAATGAAAACAAATTTTAGCAGTTATAATATAGTTAACAATAACAACATATATAATGCTATAAAAACATTGCTCTGTTTGTTTGAATGCTAAATGTTAGCTTCTGGCCCAACCAAGCATGAGTCTGTGGACTGGTTTCCCTGCTTTTGCCTACATTGACAGATGAGGGAAGGGGCGGTATGAGTGTTTGGGAAACGTGTTTGGAAACAGTCATTACAGTAATGATATAATGACCTTCTGTGTCTCCCTGTGTGTGTTTCTCAGGCGACGGATGAGGACTCTCCTCCCAATAACATCCTGACCTACTCCATCATCTACGCCTCTCAGTTCAGGTCATATTTCAGCATCAGTGTGGTGGAGGGCTACGCAGGTCTGTGTTCAAATCAAAGTCACCTAATAATACGATTTCACTGCTTGTTCATGCTAGTGATGGGTTACATTATGCGCTCTCCATCGCTCAGGAATCGGATTTGGGTTTAACACCTTAAAGCGTGAAAATGCCTTTAGAGAAGCCTTTGTGACCTCTGGTGTTTCATAAATGGATTATAGATTGCTGTCTAGTAAGCATGTGGTGATATATTTGTTTTTCTGTTTTTATATTTATTCAATTTGCGTGTCATATAGGGTTGCCACCCGTCCCTTAAAATACAGAATTGTCCCCGATTTATCCCGTATTTTACAAAGGCCAACGCATAGTTGAATCAACAAATAGGTATTGTGCACTGTTTATAATACTAATCACAATTATAATGAAATCAATTTCATAAGAAGTATCAAAGAAGTTCATTTTTGCGTGATTGCATTTTGGCGTCTTTGTTTCCATAGTGACGGAGTCTCCAGAACACGTGCCGTTAAAGCCCTTTCGCGGTAAACCTGCGTGGTTTAAAACATCTAGAGCTCACATCCGCCCTTTGAACACAAGGCTCTCACAAGATGTAGGGCTGAATGGGAAAGTTATCAATGGATCTGTTCAGTAACTAATGATGAACGCGCAGTTTGCAGAGAAGCTTGCTCACGGTGGACTGTCTGGCTTAAAGGGATAGTTCACCCAAAAATGAAAATGTTGTCATCGTTTACACACCCACAAGTTGTTGCAAACCTGTAATAATGTCTTTCTTCTGTTAAACATAAAAGAAGATACTTTGAAGAATGTGGGTAACCAAACAGTTTCTGGTCCCCAATGACTCTGATAGTATTTTTTCTCTACTATGGAAGTTACTGAGGACCAGCAGCTGTTTAGTTACCCACATTCTTCAGAGTGTCTTCATTTTGTGTTCAACGGCAGAAAGAACTTTATGCAGGTTTAGAACAACCTGGGTAAATTATGACAGAATTTTCATTTTTTGGGGTGAACCATACCTTTAAAGTGACAGACACATCCGTGCTTCTAAAGGTATCGGCCTATTGTTTTATTAAAAGTTGGATAGTCTGTTAATACATTATCAGAGCTTAGGAGACATAATTATTATATTTTTAGGCATTATTAGCCAGATTAATTAATAGATTATAGGCCTATTTTATGTTATACCCTATTTATTAATTTATCATTTATATGAATCATAAATATATACATAATAAGTAATCATATGTCATTTGGCATTTTAAAAAGTAAAAAAAAAAAGCTAAATTATTTAATTATAATTACATAATAATGTAGTCCTAATTTAAGCAAATTAATAAAAAAATAATACAAAATTTTCCCATCCTGGTAACAGCTGCAGAACTGTCAAAAAAGACTAATAATAATTAATAATTATAAATAATCAAATTTAAAATAATGTTAATGTGTTCTGTTGCAAGTTTACATAGCCTACTTGAGCATGTTTTCTCATGGTTTACTGTTGAGCTGTGAGTTCCTTACTGATTATTTGTGTCCCTTATTTTGCCTCGCTGAAGGTGGCAACCCTAGTGTCATAACTCCTGTTTGTTTGTTTATTAGTCATCACCGTGAATCGTCCTCTGGATTATGAGCAGGTTCCAGGTGGACTGATCTTTCTGACACTGATGGCCAGAGACGGAGGGAACCCGTCCCTCAACAGCACTGTTCCAGTCACCATAGAGCTGTTTGTGAGTACTACACCTGCCTTCACACTTAACACAACCTTCCAGAGGCAATGTTCAATATACTACACCATGAAAGAGTGCGATTCTACGGGATGGTGATTAGAGGAAAACATTATGCAAATGTTTGTAATATCATGTCAGCTGCACTACCGTTCAAATGTTTGGGGTCAGTAAGTTGTTTTTTTTGAAAGAAATAATACTTTTCTTGATCATGGATGCTTTAAATTGCTCAAAAATAACAGTAAAGACTTTTATAATATTGCAAAAGATTTTTATTCAAATAAATTCTGTGCATATTTTGAACTTTTTATAGATAAAAGAATCCTGAAACGAATATATCACTGTTTCCACAAAAAAAATATTATGCAACACAACTGTTTTCAACATTTATAATAATAATAAGAAATGTTCCTTGAGCAGCAAATCAGCATTTTTTTTGAAGGATCATGTGACACTGAAGACCGGAGGAATGATGCTGAAAATTCAGCTTTGCATCAAAGGAATAAATTACATTTTAAAATATATTCAGATACAAATTTTTTTTTTTTAATTTACAGTTTTACTTTTTTGTAATTATAATACTTTTATTAAATTTTATTAAAATATTAAGATATATTAATATTGATCCCAAACTTTTCAGTGTTAGTGTATGTAAAAAAAACTAAAGTAGGACACATGAGCAACTTTTGTTGCATCATAAAGCAGTTGAAACGTCTTTTAATTTAAAGAAATATTTTGATTTCAATACCTATTAAGCTCAGTTAACAGCATTTGTTGCCTCATATTGCCACAAAAAAATTACTTATGACATAAATTGACTTATCTATCTTATCGTAAAAAAAAACATTACTGTGAGGCGCTTACAATGAAAGTGAATGGGGCCAGTTTTTGGAGGATTTAATAGCAGAAATGATTAAGCTCAGTTAACAGCATTTGTTGCCTCATATTGCCACAAAAAAATTACTTATGACATAAATTGACTTATCTATCTTATCGTAAAAAAAACATTACTGTGAGGCGCTTACAATGAAAGTGAATGGGGCCAGTTTTTGGAGGATTTAATAGCAGAAATTTGATGCTTTTATATTTTATATAATTGCAGTTCTACTGTTTAAATATTATTTGAGCTTTAACGTTGTTTTTGTCAGTTTTGCTGTTTTAGAGTTAGTGTTACATTGTCTTTGGCAACGTTGTAAAATTAGATAAACATTTTACACTAATATCATATTAACAGGCATGCTGTTTATGTTTTGTGGTTATCTTATTGTAACAGTGAGTATTTTCATGTTTACAGACTTCCCTTATTCACTTCCTTTGCAAGTGACTCACTGTAATCCAGAATTTAGCTTTTTTGTGTATATATAGAAAAAGGAAAGACAAGTCTAAATGAATGTTACACCACAAGTGATTGAGCTTTACTTGTAACCTGGAATATTCCTTTAACTTCTTCTTTTAGAATCAGGTGAAAACAAAGATTACCCAAAACCGTAATTTCAGATTCAAGTTGCTCACACACAAACAAACACAGTTTGGCGTTGTGTGATCTGTGTGTTAATTCTGAATTCATGGGTTTTCTCTGAGGTCCATTGACTAGAACGGTTCATTTCTCTCTGGCATTTCTCTGATCTTTTATTATGATTCCGCTTAGACACATTTCATCTGAAAAACAGCAGGGGTTTGATACATCCACGTCCGTGTGTGTGTGTGTGTGTGTGTGTGTGTGTTATTACTGAACGTTGAACTGAATTAAAGTGGTAAAACAGTGTATGCGTCTGATATTGAATAATTTCCCATCGCCACAGCCTGTGAGTTTCCATTAAACCCCCAAAGCACTCCATCAATACATTTAATTATAACCAAAAGCTGTTTTTTTCCCCCCCTGTGGAAAATTAATGAGTTAATATTTAAAGATTTTTTTAGATAACTAATACACTGATCTCTTCCCTCCTTCCTCCGCAGGACGAGAATGACAACCCACCCGAGTTCAGCCTCCCGTCTTACATCGTCAACATAGCCGAGAATATCATTGCAGGTACATTTACAATTATATTATCAAAAATGGAAGAATGTATCAACATGTAGGACATGTACAGTGCTCAAAACCTCATGACAGCATAACTAGATTCCTGTCAGTGATGATTTACAACGCTCAGCCAGCTGTGCACTAGTTCTGTTCCACACTAAAATAATGGTTTGCGTGAATAAGTGCTGTTTTCCCAGAGCTAGGACAAAGGCTTTTGGTAGTTTTGTTTCAGCTCTGACCACCCAAAACCACAACCAAACAGTTCAAATATTCCCTAGAAAATCTGGTTAGAGTTTTATTCTAAACCTGTTAAACTTGTGCAATTAATTAAGCCTAAAATACACAGATTCAATTCACACCTGTTTTTGTGCTGATTGATTTTTTTATTTTATTTTATTTTATTATTTTATTTTATTTTAATTTAGTTTTTTATTTTAGTTTTATATTTTTTGTTTATATAATTTATTATTATATATATTTTATTTTATTTCATATACTGTATCTCCCACTATTTTTTTTATGTTGTCATTGTAATGTTTTGTTTTTGTGCTAATCATTTATTTAATTTTTTATTTAATTTTATTTAATTTAATTTTATTTGATAAAATCTCCCACTATTTGCCAGTGATGTTATCATTTGTAATGTTTTGTTTTTGTGCTAATCATTTATTTTATTTGATAAAATCTCCCACTATTTGCCAGTGATAATGTCATTTGTAATGTTTTGGTTTTGTGGTGATCATTTATTTTATTGTATTTATTATTTTTTTGAAAATTTCCCACTTTATCAGTGAGTATTATGTGAGTAATAGTGCTCATTGTAGTATTTGCTTACTGAATTCCGTCTTTTTCTTATGTCTGTTTGTATAATGATTTGTTATTGGACTTGTTTTTCGTGCAGTTATTTAATCTATTATTTATTTAATTAATTATTCATTTTATCTATCAAGTGCAACTCCTTCCAAAAGTAGAAACACTATTTTTTTTAAATTAATAAACAATGGTGTTTCTCATTCACACCACATGACAAGCACTGTGTTTCCTTCAGGAAATGCAAATCTATTCTATTCAGCTGCAGTTTTTTTTTCTGTGTGCTGCATCATTCTGGACACACTACAAACCTCCTTCAAGATATTTGTTTCTGTCTTGGTTTATTTTATTTATTTTTCCCTTTATATCATTGTGTTTTAATTGAGCGAGAAGGTTGTGCGCAGAGGAAAAAGGCATGATTCTCATGCATTTATTCACTCAATGCTTTTATTCCACACAATAGACTCGTCTTCAATCATCAAATGGAAATTACATTTGCTCCGTTGTGCGCTTGTGTGTGTCACCGTTACTGAACGCACTCTGATGATCCTGAAATCCCTGTCTCCATCAATGCACAGCACTGCACACTAACTAACCACTTCCTGTGTGAAGACCATCCCTCACGCTTTGCCTGTCTGTCACCTTATCTTTTTTTTTTCTCTTCGTACAGCTGTCTGTCTCATACATTTATTATCTGATGGCTTGTTTACATGCTCTTACCTTTCTCTTTTGTCTCTCTCTGTGTCAGGAGCGACGGTGTTGTTTGTGAACGCCACAGATCTGGACGCGTCTCGGGAGTTTGGTCAGGTCTCCCTCATATATTCCCTGCAGGGCAGCTCACAGTTCAGACTCAACACTCGCTCAGGTGGACAACGGCACACACATTCACACCTGACTTTTAACCCTCATGCTCGCTTTGGGGTCTCACAGGCCAAAGGCCCTTTTAAATATCTCAGATAACAGTCAGTAATCATGTCTGCTTGGCCCATTTACAAGTGTTAGTTGCCATTTACATTGTATTTATTTATTTATTATTAAAATTTGTATTTATTTTATGTTTTACTCTAGGCACATTTCTGGGCAATTTCTGTGCCATTTTTACATGGCGCCAAATAAATGCTCCTAAACAGAATTCCCATGTGCATGAAGAAATTACGTACATTAATATAGCCAGCTGCTTGCACACTTTACACTAGGATCATTATTGAAGAGTATATTGACAAGAAATAAATAAGTGCTGTCATTCACAACTCACTTAGTATAGTTATAGTAATTATTACAGATTTTCATATCACAAAATATTTTTTTTCTTTGAAAAACGTCATGCAAAATAATGTTTTTGAACAAGTTTCAAATAATCCATGTAGCCCTGCCCCAAACTGATGCCATTGGTTGGTTTAATGTTTTTATATGTGGGCCACTCAAAATTGCAATTCTAAACAGATAGAAACAACAATATTACTTTGTACATTATCACCACATCTTGAGTCTCGTCCAGCTGCCTGGAACAGGTTCATGTGTGTCTGAGCTGAATATGACTGTATGTGTGTGTAGGAGAGATCACTACCACAGCTCTTCTGGATCGAGAGATGAAGTCTGAGTATATTCTGATCGTAAGAGCCGTGGATGGAGGGGTGGGACCACAGCAGAAAACCGGCATCGCTACGGTAACGGCTGACCCTTTGATCCACATTAGACAGCCACTCAGACAACTATAAGTGAGCTTACTGTATATTACGTGAAAGAAGAATTGTTTATTGTGATGATTATTAATAGTATATTTAATTATTTATTGAAATTAGGTGTCTATTAGGGGTGTCTGTTTTCACCTAATTTTAAAGCAAAGTCACCCGAAGCAATGCATTATGTTAAAGATGACAAGCATGTATCTGTGGATCTGTCCACTGCAGGTGAACATCACTGTTCTGGACATAAATGATAACGCCCCCATGTGGCGAGATGAACCGTATCAAGCAAATGTCGTGGAGATGAGTCCCATCGATACTGACGTCATTACTGTGAGTGCTCTGATCTGACCTTTAACCTTTTGAACTGACTTTTTGACCTCAAACTGGCTTATACACTTCTGAATTCTCTTGTGACCTATCAACCTGACCTTTGACCTGTACGTGAAGGTTACTAATGATACATTTGTTTTTCATTTCCTCTCAACTTAAAGTCCCCATGAAATCAAAATGAAAGTTTTTTTGGGTGTTAGTATCAATATGTTAGTCTTAAAGTTATCTATAAGCCAGTGTGCTCCAAAACGGTGACAAAATTCGCATTTAGAAGATATAAGCATTCAAAGCTTGCAGTTCGTCACTTCAGCCAAAATGGATCAACAATTTTTTTGACGTCACCTCGTACTTCAGCTTCTCATCAAATCTTCTGACCAATCAAATGCTCTCTAGAATCCGAAGCGCCCGCCCCTACACTATAAATAGACGCTGAAGCTGCGGCTGAGATCGGTCACTTGTTCACAGTGTTAGTATTTTCTGTACAGTGAATGGCACAATGTAGGCAATAGGGAACGATTCAGACAGTGTAAATATGCTTTCGATTGGGGCAAATGAGGTCTGGTTTCATGTTGTGTTACGCGAACCGCGGCAGTGCGCACAGTCTGATCCAGACTTTGGCTCTGGTCCAGAGACGCGATCGCACGGAGCGGATCATATGCGCGAGTCGGCATATATTTAACACTTATAAAACTACACAGCCTCAGCATGATTATGATCACTATTTTGTATTACTAAGAGTTTCATATTGAATCTAGGGGATAATCTATTAGACTGTGGCTGTCAAATGCGGCTTTACCGAGCTCAACGGCTCTGGCCCAAGCAGATATAAACAAAACGCTATTGGCTATTTTAAAAAGGGGGCGGGGCTGCTCGATATGTCCCGCCCTGTCTTCCTATTTCAGTTTAAATTACGTCACCACTTAGAATAACGCTGCGTATTTCAAGGCACTTCAGGGGAGCTTTAAACACAAATGCAATAATAACTCAATTGTTTTTAAAGGAATATGTCCTTAATTTTGTGTGTGTGTGTCTAAGGAATATCCTGAAATGTACTTATTTATTTAATTATTATTATTAATTTTTCACTGATAGATCTCTCTCTCTCTGGTGCAGCTCTCAGATTTCATTTTCCATTCAGTGTATTTTAATTTGTCCATTTTAAAATGCGGTCTGGCGTCAAAACTGACATGCCATGATTTTTTAATTGATCACAAGTGTGAATTAATTTTGGGTGAAGACATAAGTGAATCATGGCTTACATTTTAGTCTGTTCACACAAAAATGTATCATATGGCTTTTATTTTTATTCTTTAATGGTGCATAGTTCTCCTTTTAGGAAGTAGAGAGTCATGGTCTGATTAGGCACCAAAAAGACTAAAAACCCATCATATAAGACGTGTATCGAATCCTGTAGATGAAATAAGATACAGAAACACTGGCAGTTTTGAAGCAGTGGTTTGATCCTAGTGTCAGCAGGTAAACATAGTTAGTGCTATTGATTTTATGAGTTATAATGTCTTACAGTTTCTCTCGGAGTCAAATCCCCACCTTACCCAGAGGAGCAAGTTTCCATCTCCTCTCCGTCTGGAGAAAACCCCCCTGTCCCTGCCTTTGATCGGCTGCAGTTTTGCAGCTGAATTCAAAGTGGGCTCTCACCTCGGTGTCCTTGGAACGTTTTACAGAGATTTCTATATTCTCATATTACTCTATTACTTGAAGTATGTGAAAAATCCCATCTTGAGGGGTTTTTCCTCCTTTGGTGAATGAATAAATTATTTCATATGTTAATGTCAGGCACACCATCTCTACTTTCAGTCTCATACGGCCACGGACCATTTGGAAGAGGCAAAGGGTTTCCAAAATCTTAAGGGTGACCTATTATGCCCCTTTTTACAAGATGTAAAATAAAACTATGATGTCCCCAGAGTGTGTATGTTAAGTTTTAGCTCAAAATACCCCACAGATAATTTTTTATAGCTTGTTAAAGTTGCCCTTTTCAGAAGAGGGCGGAGCCTCAAGAGCTCATGCTCCGGCTTACCGGCACCAACAAACAATCTCACGCACTGAAAATGTCAGAAACTTTCAAGCGGTCGTCTTCACATTGCTTTCATATGCAATTTTTAACTACCACATTCCTATTTACAGTCATTTTGGTAGCATGTGAAGGCAGCATCAGTGAAAACAAGCAGATAAATGGTAGCTTTAGCAACATTAGCCTGACAGAGTGTCAAGAAGATATTACGATATTGGATTTTGCCGATATGCCAATATTTTTCAAATTTTTTCACATTTTGGCCTATAGCCGATGCAGATACTGATATATATTTCCCTTTGTTTTGAAACAACACCAAGTCTCTCCTGTGTGGAAATTATAAACAAATTATTTTTAGTTTTGGTTAGTTTTAAGCAAAAACTTATTTGTTAGAAGTAATCAACTTTATTAAAGTTCTTTTTTTATGAGCATTTTTAAAAAAAAATCAGCCGACGCCAATGTTTACATTTTAAGCCTTTATTCCGATTCTGATAACATTCCGATAATATTGTGCATCCCTAGTATTATTCCCTCTTTCAGAATCAACTTTTGCAAAAATCCAGCATTGAAATGACGCTTGTTTGTGAGGCTGTCCGGCGTAAAATAATTGGCATAATCATAGGACTTTACAGATTTTTTCTGGGACATTTCCTTCGAAAATGAAACTTAACCACAGTGTTCTCAGCGGCTCAGATGGAGGGAGTCTATGGAGACTCCTATGTTCATTTGTGCATGCCAAAACACAACACTTGTAATGCCTCTTTGGTGCTGACAAGCAGCTACAGCAAGAAAACAGTAATGGCGGACTGCAGCTTCTCACTCATGCGTGTGTCTATGCTAATAGGGCAGAGAGTGTCACAAATGGGCAGGATTTCTCCCTACGTCGACGTGTACATTGGGAGAATCTGGAATCGCTTGTTCTGAGAGACTGTTTATCATTTATTGGGATTATTAAAAAAATGAGTGGGTGAATATTTGCCATTATAGGCTAGTAGTTTTCACACATTGCGGCCACACAACTTTGTTCAAACACCTTATAAAAGTGATTTTTGCATAAGAGGTCCCCTTTAAACTGTAATATGATGGACTAGTTTTGATGCATTTCCATGAGTCAGGGTTCACAGGGTTATCAGTCCACCAGGAAGCAACATTGTGTTTACCAGGTTCCCATGCAGGCTGTTACAAAAAACTAATTTAAAGGTGAAGTGTGTGATTTATACAAAAATGGTGCTAAATAGCGCTAAAAGTGGTTAATTGGCTTGTAATCATAGGGGACATTCTGACCGTTACACACATTTTCTGCTATTTCTCAGTGTTGACTGCTGTTATTATTTAAACGAACTGCCACTTTGTTGCCCTTACTGTGGTATCATTGATTTCAGATTTACCTGCCACTAAACATCACACAGTCTCAATAAGCCAGACTGTTGGCTATTGGCATTTAGGCGTCACCTTTGGCTTCTTCATAGGGAGTTTTAAGACATTAAGGCACGCTTTTCTATAAAGCTGTTTTAAATAACACAGATTCTAAAAAGCTCTATACAAATAAAAATCACTTGACTTGAAAAGTTGGTCCAGATTATTGTTTATTCTGGCCAAGAACCACCCAATTAGACAAGAGAGTCCATTTGACCTGCTTTTTTGAGATCAATTTTACCACAATAGACTAGAACTATTAAAGACAATTGTCATTATATGGTAAACAACTTTGTATTCGAGCGGACTGGTGCACATATAGTAGTTGGTGGTTTCAGCCAGATCTTGGCATTTATGCATTCAATATAAATCATATAATCTAAACTGTGAGCAATATCTGTGGCCATGGGATCTGAGGAAAAAGTAAACTAAATGCAAACTGACGGTTTTACAATATATTGGAAAACTGCTGAATTTGAGATGTGGGTTTTGTGTGTGTTCAAGTTAAATGTGGTCAGGCCTCTAGAAACCTTGGACTTCAACCCTCTGCTCGTAAATGTTTAGGGTGTTTTATACTGGCTCTGTCTTTTGCTAAATATGCCCCTGATTGTCCGTTAATTAACAAGCCAGTCCTGAACTTCATTAGGAGGTTCCGATGACTAATTAAAACGTAGCCCAGAGTCAAGTGCATACTTGATTATCCTGCTGGACACCGTGCAGGAGAGAGCGATAAAACAGAACAAAGGAAGAAATGGATGGATCATTTAAATCACAGAACAGTGGATGTAAAAACCAAATGTCCTAAAGCATGTTTGACTTCTACACTCTGGTGGGGGTTCTGAGTCCATCAGTCCACTTACCACTCAACACAGTGGTATAGTGTGGTTTAATCAAGTAATAATTCACCAAAAATATATAAATAAATACATATTTTTTTGTAATCATTTACTCTCTATCGTGTCATCCTTTAAAAAAAAGAGCCTCTAACACTAGCATTCTCTAATCTTTTTCTATTCTATCTACTTGTTTTCTTTTTTATTTATTATAAAAAATGACCCTCTAACACTAGCGTTCCCTATTATTTTTCTACGTTTACATTGCATTTATATTTAATAATTTAGCAGACACTTTCATCCAAAGCGACTTGCAAATTAGGGGAACAATAGAAGCAATCAGACCAACAAGAGAGCAACAGTATACAAGTGCTGTGACAAGTCTCAGTTAGTCTAGCACAGTACACATAGCTAGGTTTTTTTTTACATTTTGAATAGGATAGGATAGGATAGGATAGGATAGGTAAGTGCTAGTATTAATTGGTCTCTCCTCTGTCCCCCTCCACCACCTCCCACCACTTCTATAACAGCTGATGATTCGCCACATTCTTCACAGACAAAACTAGAACAATCAGTAGTCAATTCTCAGCCCCACACACACAGGACCTCAAACCAACTGCACCCACTGCTAAAACTCCCATCTTCTCCTTCTGTCCCCTCACTGAGGCAGAAGTATCCAAACTTCTCCTCTCCAGCCATCATACAACATGCCCTCTAGACCCAATCCCCTCACACCTTCTCTAAGCAATCTGCCCTACACTTTTACCAGCACTTACACACATCATCAACACATCTCTTCTCACTGGCACTTTCCCCACTGCATTCAAGCAGGCTCGGGTAACCCCACTGCTCAAAAAACCTACATTAAACACTTCTCTTATAGACAGCTACAGACCTGTCTCTCTCCTTCCATTCATAGTGAAAACCCTCGAACGAGTTGTTTTCAACCAGGTATCATTGTTTCTTTCACAGAACAACAAACTGGACGCTAACCAGTCAGGTTTCAGGAGTGGCCATTCAACTGAGACTGCGCTACTGTCAGTCACGGAAGCCTTGCGGATTGCAAAAGCTGATTCCAAATCAGCAGTTCTTATTCTGCTGGATCTATCTGCTGCTTTTGACACTGTCAATCATCAGATCCTCGTGTCCACCCTCTCATCACTGGGCATCACAGGGATTCCATTTCACCGGTTTGAATCTTATCTCACTGGTAGGTCTTTCAGGGTGGCCTGGGGAGGAGAGGTATCCAAAGTACATCAACTGGTCACTGGCGTTCCTCAGGGATCAGTTCTTGGACCCCGCCTCTTCTCCATATACACTACATCACTGGGACCCATCATACAGGCACATGGTTTCTCCTACCATTGCTATGCTGATGACTCACAGCTCTATATCGCATTTAAACCAGATGATCCAACGGTAGCTGCTAGGATCTCAGGCTGCCTGGCAGACATCTCGGCATGGATGAAAGAACATCACCTACAGCTCAACCTGGCAAAGACTGAGCTTCTTGACGATTTCACCATCCAGCTAGGTTTTTCTACAAATACCCCATCAACTTCGGTCAGAAATCTTGGTGTAATCTTTGATGACCAGCTGACCTTCAAAGACCACATTGCAAAGACCGCTCGATCTTGCAGGTTTGCATTGCACAACATCAGAAAGATCAGGCCCTTTCTAACGGAGCATGATGCACAACTTCTTGTCCAGGCCCTTGTCATCTCTAGG
>NW_015557379.1:2942724-2954750 GCF_001515605.1 Sinocyclocheilus anshuiensis | reverse complement strand
GCACAATCAAACCTCTACAAATGATTCAGAATGCAGTGGCACAACTGGTCTGCAACGAGTCCAAAAGAGCCCATGTTACACCTCTCTTTATCTCCTTGCACTGGCTACCTTTTGCGGCACGCATCAAGTTCAAGACACTGATGCTTGCATGTAGAACAGCCTCAGGCTCAGCACTCGCCTACTTCCACTCACTAATATGAATCTACATTCCCTCCAGAAGTCTGAGATCCATTAGTGAGCGCCGCCTCGTGGTACCTTCACAAAGAGGCACAAAATCACTTTCCAGAACATTCTCGTTCACCATTCCTGGCTGGTGGAATGATCCTCCAACCCCTATCGGGAATGCTGAATCCCTGACAATGTTCAAGCAACAGCTTGTTGAAGTGACGTGACGTGACATGTGGCCAAGTATGTTGAAGTGACGTGACGTGACATGTGGCCAAGTATGGTGACCCATACTCAGAATTAGTGCTCTGCATTTACCCATCCAAAGTGCACACACACAGCAGTGAACACACACACACCTTGAACACACCCGGAGCAGTGGGGGCGCATTTATGCTGCGGCGCCCGGGGAGCAGTTGGGGGTTCGGTGCCTTGCTCAAGGACACCTCAGTCGTGGTATTGAAGGTGGGAGAGAGCGCTGTACATTCACTCCCCCCACCTACAATCCCTGCCGGTACGAGACTCGAACCCACAACCTTTGGGTTATGAGTCCGACTCTCTAACCATTAGGCCACGACTTCCCCCTCAAAACTCATCTCTTTCGACGCTACTTGACTTCATCATAAAAAAAGATTAAAAAAAACTTTTGTCTTTCTCTTTATTTATTCCTTCCCTTTCTAGCTTGTGCTTATTTGAACAATGCCTGAAACTTGGTATTACGAGCACTTCCTGTGTCTGTTTGCCTCTTTAAGAAGAATCGCTTTATGTATTCCCCAATTGTAAGTCGCTTTGGATAAAAGCGTCTGCAAATGACTAAATATAAATGTAAATGGTGGCGAATTAATACTAGCACTTACCTATCCTTGTTTTCTTTTTATTTATTATAAAAAAAGCCCTTGCTACGTGTACTGAATTAGGCTAACTGAGACTTGTCTCAGCACTTACTGAAAACTTGTTGTTTTGATTGCTTCTGTTGTCCTCATTTGTAAGTCACTTTGGATAAAAGCGTCTGCTAAACGACTTAATGCAATGTCATGTAAACTGATGTTTAACAGAATTCCCAAGCTATTCTAAGTTCGGAGTCAGTAAGATGTTTTTAATGTTTTTAAAAGAAGCCTGCTAAAAATACAGTCAAACAGTAATATTGTGAAATATTTGTAAAATTCAATTTGAATATATTTTAAAATGTCATTTATTCCTGTGGGGGGAAAATAAATAAATAAAAATGTTATTACATACAGTCCTCAGTGTCACATGACCCATTCGGAAATAATTTTTTGATCAATAGAAAGTTCAAAATAACAGCATTTATTTGAAATAGAAACATTTTGTAATATTATAAATGTCTTTGCTCTCATTTTTGATAAATGTAATGCATCCTTGCTGAATAAAAGTATGATTTTCTTTCCAAAATATATTTTCTTGACCCCAGATTTTCATTGATTTTCTTTGACCCCAGACCATTTTCATTGAATCACAGTGTAAATTTCAGTCTGTTTCACACACAGTTTTTGTGTGACTTCAGAAGACTTTAAATAAAGCTCCTATGGAATACTTTTATTCTATGGTGCTTTTTATAATTTATGAAGCTTGACAGCCCCTTGTCTTTGGATGTTTCCCTAAAAAAGCAAAGTGGACTTTCTGCAATGCATCTCCTTGTTGCAGTGTTTTGAAAATGCTGCAGTGTTTCAAACATTTCAGGGGAATTGACCTGCAAACAGCTGCACATTAAGCTGGGATAGGAGAACATATTTTAACATCACAAAATCACACATATCACCTTTAAAATTGTCTATAAACCTGCCTGAGTAAATGTGTGTGATGTAGTTCAAATCAATTAGATAAACTTTACATTAGACCCGTGCTCTACATCATCCATTTGAACTCCCTCTAATCAATGGAGAACACAGTTGTCTGGTCCTTCCTGTTTTAATAATTAAAGACCTACAGAACCTTTGTTCTCTAATGACCAATTAAGTGATTTTCAGTGCTTCTCCACCAGCACTGTGAATAATTGATTGGCTCTTAAAAAAAAAATAACAGCCAGGGTTTTAGACAGTTATGCCCCATGCATAAATCTCCCATCATGCCGTTCTGTAGGGAGAGGACTAGTGTGATTTAATTTCTGCACCTTAGGACTCGTTGTTCTTCTGCTTCTCTGTGCAGGTATTAGCGGTGGACCCTGATTATGGTGATAATGGGACGGTGGTCTACTCTATAAATCCAGAGAACCCCTTCTACACCATCAACCGCAACACCGGGAAGATCCGCACCAGTGGGGCGGTGCTGGACAGAGAGAGTCAAAACGCCCGCTCCGCACAGCTTATGAGGACCATCATTGTCTCTACTACCGACCGTAAGAAACTCTCACCTGTCCCATAATGCCTCACTCTGTCTCTGAGGTCACCATAAAATAGTTTTACAGTCGCCAGCTTTCAGTTTCTTTATTTCTGGACTGTCTAGCCTGTCTTGCTGTCTACCTGTCTAGTCTGTGTGTTCAGAATAGCATGCTATAACATAATGGTCTTACCAATTGCAGTATGCAAACTTTCTTTATTACATACTCTACCATTCAAAAGTTTGAAGTCAGTGAGACTAGCGAAAAATAGTACTTTTATTCAGCAAGGTTGTGTTAAATTGATCAAAAGTGACAATAAATACATTTATAATGTTGCAAAGATTTCCCTTTTTTGCTGAAAATTCAGCTTTTCATCACAAGAATAAATTATATTTGAAAATATATTAAAATACAAAACAGTTAAAAAATGTAAATTGTATTTTTTGTTGTGTAACTGTCTAATTTTTTATCTAATTTTAGTCAAATAAATGCATAAAAGATTAAAAAATTTAAAATATTACTGACTCCAAACTTTTGAACATCTGCCAAATGTGTTGTATATATGTGTATACATTGTATATTGTATCCCACAATGCAGTGTGGTTGGCCTGACTTTTCACAAACTTTTAATTAACCATAATTATTAACCATTTTTCTTTTGTTTTTCTTTTGTACTCATTATTTGATCAAACTTCCATATGAAATATATTGAGACATATTTAGGCAAAATCATAAAAAACTGTTTTTATTTTTACAAAATGTATTAAATGCAAGATATCCAGGTGCTAGCATTTAAAAAATCACAATATTATATATTAAAATATGTATTGTTTAAAATGTTTATCATTGTTTAATGCTTTCTGTTTCACTTATTATAAAAAATAGCATGCAGTGTATACTGTACTGTATTCACCAAGTAGTAAGCTAATATTCCAAACACATCCTTTGTTTTGTCTCAAAAAGTTTTCTCAAAATGTGTGCTTCTCCTTCTGTTAGACTGTTTTGGCATTAGTCTGAGTTGTGTTTGACAATATTAACTGACATTTCAGTTTTAAGAATTTCTTCCCCCTCGGTGGATCTAATGACTAGACTAAACTCAGAGAAGTTATGCAGTGTGTTAGTGTTCTCTTTGTTGTGCTGCCCTCCTCAGGTGGGACGCCGCCACTGCGCTCTTCAGCCAGCGCTACGGTGTATGTGAACCTCCTGGACCTCAACGATAATGATCCTGCCTTTTTAAACCTCCCATTTGTCGCTGAAGTACCAGAGGGGCTTCCTATTGGATCATCTGTGTTCAGGGTTAGCATTTGATTGGTTGAAGTCTCTACAGGGACTAGGAGTCACTGATTAAATATTCAACAAGCAAAGACTGGCATTTCATTTAGTATGCAAGGGTACCTGGGTTCAAATTCTGATTTTAAAATGTGTTTTTTAATAAATCAACCAAAACTGCAACTGAGCTTGACGGCCAGAGATCTTCAGGCATTTTAACGTTATGGAAAGGAGTGGATGTGACACTTTGTCAATAACTCACTTTGTGGTGGAAAAATCATCCATTCAACCCCACAGAATGATTAGAAATATTATTTCTTAAATATGATTAAAAACTTTGCTTCCATTTAGTTACATTACGGTTCAAAATGAATTTTTTGCAATGAAATTATTACTTTTATTCAGCAAGGACTCATTAAATCATTTAAATGTAGCATTTATAATGTTACCACAAATGTATATTTCAAATAAATGCTATTTATTTGAACTTTTTATTAATCAAAGAATCCTGAAAATGTACAATCTTATTAATCAGCAAAACTGTTTTCACATTGATAATAATAATGATAAATATTCCTTTCCTGCAGCAAATAGGCATATTAAAATGACTTCTGAAGGATCATGTGACACTGAAGACTGGAGTAATGATGCTGAAAATTCAGCTTTGTTCACAGGAATACATTACATTTTAAAATATATTCAGATACGAAACAGTTATTTTAAATTGCACAATATTACCTTTTATAATTATAATACTTTTTATACATTAGAATAAATAAATGACATTTTAAATTATATTCAAATAGAAAACAGTAATAAAAAAAAACAATATTACTGTTTTTGCCATATTTTTGATTCCAAATAAATGTAACCTTGGTGAACATGAGACTTATTTCAAAAACAGTAAAAAAAAAAACATCTTCCGGACCAAAACCTTGGAACACTTTTTGCACTCCAAATCAACTTGGCATGAAAATCCAAGGGGTCTTGTACCACGTTTGGGGTCATCTTTGATTTAATGTGAACTTCTACTGAAGTTCTTGTAATAAAACTGTTCTGTGCTCTGCCGCCCCCTGCTGGTTTCCTCCTTCAGGTGCAGGTGCAGGACCCTGATGAGGGTGACAATGGTGCGGTAACCATGGCCCTCCAGATGGGGATGCCGCGGCTGGACTTCAGGCTCAACACCACCACAGGAGTCCTGGTTTCCACCGCAGTGCTGGACCGCGAGCAGATTGGCCAGTATTATCTGAGGATCATTGCATATGACGCAGGCCAGTTTCCACGAACATCCACGAGTACTCTCACTATCACAGGTACAGAGCAGGATCACTGTCCGGCTGTGTTTATAGATGCAAATGCTAAGTCTTCTTAATGTCTGTCACTCTTTCTGTGCAGTTTTGGACATGAATGATGAGACGCCAACCTTCTTTCCCAGCATTTATAACGTATCCCTGTATGAAAGCGTGCCCCGTGATTTTGTGGTGGTCAGACTGAACTGCACGGATAATGACGCGGGTCTTAACGCAGAGCTCAGCTATTTTATCACAGGTCAGAGTGCAGAAGGTCACAGATCAGTGGGTGCGAGTGAGTTTGTGCTGACGGAGCAACACTGTGGGATTTTGGTTGGAACTGTTGTGACCCACAGCGAACGGCTTTTAACAGATATGAAGCTGAGGCTCTGTTCCAAAATCTAGTGCTACAGCCTACATAGGCAGTGCTGTTTTGTGAAGGCTCTTTCTAAATATACCCTAATGCATTGCGAAGTGCAAATGCAGTGGGGAAAAAATGCATTTAAGATGACAGATGAAGTTCATTCAGTAGTGAAAAGTATTTTGCCCAAATATTTGTGTGTGATGTTTTTTATGCTTATTAGAAGAGCACCACATCATTATCTTCACTAAAGGTATTTAAATATAGTTCAATTGGTAAAAAAAAAAAAAAAATACTACTTAACCAACTATTTGTGTGCAATTTTTAATTTTATGTTTATAGGAAAATTAGCACATTATTTTTGCAAAAAATATTTAAATATAGTTACATTGGTTAAAAAAATCACCAATTTAGTAAAAAGTTGTTTTTGCAGCATATTTAATGCTTATAGTGCCACTCATTATCTTTGTGAAAAGTAATAGTATAACTTAATTGCTTAAACAAATTACCAAATATTAAATACAGGTAAATTAAGTCAAGTTAAGTTAAATTTGTCTTTTAAAAAGTTTTTTATTTATTAGCAAATTACCAAACATTATTTTTTGTGAAATTATTTAGAAATTCACAAATTGAGTAAATAATTGTGTGCCATGTATTTTTTGCTTATTTAAAAAGTACCACATCATTATCTTCGTGAAAAGTATTTTAATATAGTTAAATAGATTTTTAAACTTTACAGTGTTTACCAAATATTTGTGTATGCTATGTATTTTCTGCTTATTTGAAAAATATCACATCATTATCTTCCTGAAAATTATTTTAATATAAATTGATAAAAAAAAAAAAATACAACATTTTTACCAAACATTTGTGCATGCTATGTATTTTATGATTATTAGAAGAGTACCGCATCATTCTCTTTACAAAAAGTAAGTATAGTTAGATTGATTTTAAAAAATCATTATTTTACCGAATATTTGTGTGCTGTGTATTTTATGCTTATTAGACGAATATAGGACAACATCATCATCTTAGGAACATGGTAATGCCAAAATCAACTGTGAGGAATGCTATTTGTGTGACAACACATAGATAGCGCATTCAATATCAGTCAGTTATGAGGTTCCATTATAGTTAGTATGGTGGCTTTTTGGGCAGCACACTAAGGTTTGAAACAGAGGCTGGATGTGTGATTTCTTTGTACTGAATGTGTTTGTGTCCCTATAGGAGGAAACCAGGATGGAAAGTTTAGCGTGGGTTTCCGGACCGGAGTAGTACGGACCGTGGTTGGTCTGGACCGTGAGACTCAGGCCTCGTACAGGCTAGTGATTGAAGCAATTGGTGAGTTTCCTATAGGTGTTAAAACAATTGGTTATGCATGTGTGCGTGCACATGTGGTATGATCTGCTGCAGCTTCCTGACTGAATGACTTTCAGTTTAAAGCAAGTTTTGTGGTTTCCTGTGTGAGTTGAGTGCAGCGTTTAGAAATACTGCAGCTGTTACCTGTTTAATGAGCTTCTATATGCTGCCCATTTTTTTCAATACTAAGAACGTTATGTCAAGTCCCATCATTATTCTTGTCTGATTCTAAACGTTAATTATGATGGAATGAAATGCATGTTTTGGAAGACCAGAACACATGAATCTGGGAATATTTACTCTTTATAATGTTTCAAAAACAATCACTCTTCCAAGTAATTTTCATGCAAAAATTTGTTTGTTTAATCATATGAATATTTTATTAATTTATTTATTTTAGCTAAGATCTTATTTTTTTATCTTATTATTATTATTTTTTTTTTTCTGTCTTAACACATTTTACACCAATAGCAGTGAACGTTGTGGGTCTTTTGTATGTGGCTCAGGCCAGTTTTAGCACAGTCATATGGTATTCTGTTGCTTGGTACAACTATTGTTTATTTAAAGATGACTAGTACTACCAGTAAGTCATAACGGCTGTACTGTGGCAGTGTTTTTATGTTGCTATAAGGCTTCCCACGATCATGGAAAACCTGTGAATATCAGGAATAATATAAATTGGAATGCATATAATATGAATTAGAAAAACAAAATATAATTATATAAATTTGTGTAAAGTATACCAAAACATTCCAGTTAGAATTCCAACTTTTCTTGAGTCTAATCTATTTAAAATAATCCAGTAACACTTTAGATTAGGGAACACTATTTGTTGACTTGTTGCATATTAACTAGCATATTGACTGTACTTCTAGAGCACATATTAATAGCTTATTCTGCATGATCATATTCTAGATCTCTTAACCCTACCCAGTACTTAAACATAACTACTACAACAACTACTTACTATCAATAGGCAGCAAATTTTTTTTTATTTTTGAGATAACTCTTAAGTTAATAGTGAATATGTGTTCCCTAATCTTAAAGTGTTACCAAAAATGCTTATCCAATATTCCCGAACAACTGGAAACATTGTAGAAATGCATTGGTCAACCTTGATCTTTGTACTGTATTTTATTTGTACTGAGAGTAGCATTTCCTAGCTGTATTGGCCAGACTTTGGTTGATGGTTTTCCCATAGATAATGGTCCAGCAGGAGGTCGGAGGACAGGAACAGCTACAGTATATGTGGAGGTGCTGGACGTCAATGACAACAGGCCTATATTCCTCCAGAACAGCTATGAGACCAGTGTCCTGGAGAACATACCCAGAGGAACTAGTATATTACAGGTACACGCTCATATTCAAAATTCACTAGAAAACCTGTGCTCATTGACATTTAAAAAAAATCATTTTTATTCCGGTAAACAACAGTAGAACTATTTCAATACTGGTATTATGACATATCACGTGAAGCCATATGTTTGTTACATTGTGTTCGTCTGTAACAATGGCAGCATTAACATGTTCTCAGTGGTTTTCTGTGATGTCATGTTCCGCTGTGCTGGAAACTGTGACAATCTCTAGGCTGGCAACAGTGCCATAATAGGGTAACCATGACGACGCTTTAAAAATTCTACAAAGTCAGCAGAATCATTTCTGCAGAGTTCTACAACTCATGACTAAAGAAAGGGCGTTTTCAGTTTCAAAGGGTTTTTACCTCTTTCCATATGTCATTGTAACTGTTATTGAAGTTAGTTTGGGGAATATTCCATATATTAATATGCAAAGTTTTGTTTTAGTTTGCATGAATTTGCTGTTATGGAACACATGGAGTCACAGTGGCACAACAACAGTTATTTGAAAAAAAAACCGTGCAATTTGGACACTTGAAGCGCACTTAATGTCAGAAGTGCAGTATTTAAAGATAGCCCAAAGACATTTTTCCAGCAAAACATTTCTTAAAAATAAGTTTTAAATGATAAAACAATAAATATACTGTTCAAAATAATGATTTTATGGCTGTTAAATGCAGTGTGGTGTACTGCAATACGACGTAATTAATTACTGTAATTAAGTAAGGGATTACTCTGATTTTTTCTGTAATTTAATTACTGTACCTTCTGATGTAATTGCATTAAATACTGTATAGACTATAGAACAATTCCATATAAAACAATAGTGAATTTAACATAAAAATTTAACAATTTAAAAATATATGTTTTAATGTCACCTTCTCCCTTTAAATACTTTGGTCAGTTCAAGAATAATTTATGCAATTTTGTATTCAATAATTTGTAAGAATTAAAGGAGCAGTTTCATGTCTGTCCTTGTATTGTTCAACTGGTCAAGGCTGATATGGGATTTAGAACTAAATAAATACTGCAATACTTTTTTACAGAGAGTAATTAGTACAGTAATCTAATTACAATGTTGAAAATGTCATTTGTAGCTAGTAATTAATTACTTTTTAGGGGTAACTTACCCAACACTGGTCAGATGTCAGTAGAACAAGTCAGTGGTTACACAATTGTGAATGAATGCAAATTGGTTAGCTATTTTATTTTCCAATGCTATGACATTCAGACATGTTTAAGTGTGATTTAAATGTACAAATACTCTTGTGGTTACATACATGCAAATGAATCAGAATTTACCCTAAATAAATAGTAATGTTGTTAATGCCCAGTCAAAATGGCCACCATTACTCAGCCAGCACCTGGTCTTTGCTCATCCAGGTCATGTGTGTTAGTCTCCTCAACCGCAGAGAATGTGATGTAGGCAACGTCCAGCTGTTTATAGAGTTGCGGCCACCGTATGGTCGGATTGTTGAGTCACATCTTGTTTCGATTGAAGCGAATGGTGAATGAAATGAGTTGGCTCGTCTCTGTCAGCTCTGATAGCCGAGGTTGCAGTTTCTGCTCTTGTGTTTGCTTTGATTGTATGTTTGTGCACTTATAGGTACATATCTATAGCTCTTTTCCAAAACCTAGTAAGCTTATGGCCTAAAAAGTATTTTAAAGGGGTTCATAGGCAAACTCCATATGATTGAATACCGTTAACATAACGTTTTAATACAAACATGGAGAGTGTTATCTGTTAGCATAGCTTAAATATGAATACCATGAATTCCAGCTGTTGTAGATTTTGAAGCAGCATCCAGTGCTATTTTAGTGTATGTATATATATATATATATATATAAAACCACAACAAATTCCTTGTGTTTGCGCACACTTAAGTGGTGAATAAAGCTCATTCTGATTCTGATTCTAATAAGAATGCACCCCTACAACAACTTCTGAAAGTGAACGGTAGTGTTTTACCCGAGCGTTACATAAAAATGTCATTTTAACATTAGTGTAATCATTTTAACATGAGTTTAGGAACTGAATAATAAAAAAGGAAAAATAAAACACTGCTTAGTATTTACTCTTTGAATTCAATATGCACTGATTCTTATTTAAGCTACAAAAGTTATTTAGGTAAGAGCAGTGAGTGATTTTCTCTTTGTCTTTTGTTCATGGCCCCAAATATTGCAAGCCACACAGTAGTCAACATTTGAAGTGGATCAAAACCTTTCATCAAAGTTGTCCTTAAAACCTAAAAGCGTTCTTGTATTAGGACAACTTTGATTAACTTTTTTGATCCACTTCAAATGTTGACTACTATATATATATATATATAAGATGATGTGTGTAATATACATTTTATATATTTTTTTTATTTTTTGTCATTTTAATTAGTGTTTTTATTCATTTATAATAAGATTGTGTATGTGATTAAATATATGTAATTTATTTTGTTGTAATTTTAATTAGTGTTCTACTCTTACTGTTTAGCTTTATTTTTATTTCAGTTTTAGGTTTTATTTATTTCCAGTTAGTCGTTTTAAACTTATTTTAGTTAGTTGCCAAAGCAACATTGCTAATTTTAGTTTAGTTTTAATATTTTCTAATATTTAAATGTACTTTATTTCAGCAGTTTTTTCTTTTGATTAGCAAAATTTTTTTAAATGCTTTTATTTTTTGTTAATAATAATAACCATGCATCCTTCGTGGAAAAGGTACAGTAACCCCAGAATGCAATGCACTAAGGTCAGTGAAAATGGCAGACAAGTTCCTACTAAATGCATTTCATTCAATACATGAAATTATAGATAAAGTAGTCAGTTTAAATGAAATGTAATTGTTTTTATTTCATATTTGCTTGGTATGCATTTTTGTGCTTATTAGAGAATCACTAACTTATCACTCCATAGTTGTTGCCTATGAAATGCACTCTAAATCAGTCACTTAGAAGGCTGTTGCTTATGTAGGTACTAGATAGCAAGACAGCTCACTAGGTGATGCAACAGAGCTTATATCTCAGTGGAATACTGCAGCAGAGCCGGTATAGTAATATATGTGTGGGAGTCGTTTGTCTTTGATTCTGCGGGCGACATTGACCCCGATTGCTTCCTGCTCTGGGCTATGTATGGCTGAACGGGTCTTCTGAAGGTCGGCGCGGAGGAAAACGACTGCCTCATCGAGCCCAAACGCTTCCAGAACTTCAGCTGGGGCTCGCTGGACAGATTCTGTCCGCAGGAGAGACCGTCCGCCGGGCCGCAGTCCCCATCCACACCCCAGGACCCTCCCGACGGGCAGCCCACCGCCAGAAAGGTCACGAAGCCCCCGAACAGAACAAACAGACACACGATGATGATGATGGTCGGGAGGGGATGGTGAAGATCCAGAGGTAGAGATGTTGGGGAAACCGGAAGTGAGAGATTAGAGAGGGACAGATTGAAGGAAACATCCATGTCAGCCTGGATCTGTAGAGATGCAAAACAGGAAGAGTTAAATCTGGGTTAAGAGGAGCGTGTTTATAGTAGAGATGTAGGTGTTTTTGTAACACTCTGGGTTCAGGCTTGTGCAAAAGTGTGAATGTGTGCTTGAGCAAGACGCACGCAAGATGCCAGGATGTGGTTAACAGGTGTTTGTGTATGCTTAAAAATAAAAAATCTCTCTAATATCTCAGTTGTTTCTCTTAGGCAGCAAAGAGATGGAGAGCAAACAGACTTGTTTTTCAAACCAAAGGCCTAAAACATCTTCGCAAGTATGTGAACGCAAGCGCTAAGAGCTTGCATATGTCATAGTGGTCCGAAGTATGTGTTTCATTCTCATAAAGGGAATCTTGTTCTGTGGTGTTTTTTTTTTTTTCTAGCAATCTCACATGTGAGATCAAAATACTGTCTCGCGCTTGATTT
>NW_015557379.1:2929882-2941491 GCF_001515605.1 Sinocyclocheilus anshuiensis | reverse complement strand
AACTATCTTGTGTCATATATATATATATATATGGTTATTTGTATGTATGTACCAAGAGTTCCTGTAAAACCACAACAAATTCCTTGTGTTTGCGCACACTTAAGTGGTGAATAAAGCTCATTCTGATTCTGATTCTAATAAGAAAGCACCCCTACAACAACTTATGAAAGTGAACGGTAGTGTTTTACTCGAGCATTACATAAAAATGTCATTTTAACATTAGTGTAATCATTTTAACATGAGTTTAGGAACTGAATAATAAAAAGGAAAAATAAAACCCTGCTTAGTATTTACTCTTTGAATTCAATATGCACTGATTCTTATTTAAGCTACAAAAGTTATTTAGATAAGAGCAGTGAGTGATTTTCTCTTTGTCTTTTGTTCATGGCCCCAAATATTGCAAGCTGTAGCGATATGCATATTGCGATATGTACATTTGCGATATTTCGATAATTTTGATATATTGCACAGCCCTAATATATATATATATATATATAGCAGTCAACATTTGAAGTGGATCAAAACCTTTCATCAAAGTTGTCCTAAAACCAAAACAATACCCGTTCTTGTCTTAGGACTACTTTGATGAACTTTTTTGATCCACTTCAAATGTTGACTACTATATATATATATATAAGATGATGTGTGTAATATACATTTTATATATTTTTTTTATTTTTTGTGATTTTAATTAGTGTTTTTATTCATTTATAATAAGATTGTGTATGTGATTAAATATATGTAATTTATTTTGTTGTAATTTTAATTAGTGTTCTACTCTTACTGTTTAGCTTTATTTTTATTTCAGTTTTAGGTTTTATTTATTTCCAGTTAGTCGTTTTAAACTTATTTTAGTTAGTTGCCAAAGCAACATTGCTAATTTTAGTTTAGTTTTAATATTTTCTAATATTTAAATGTACTTTATTTCAGCAGTTTTTTCTTTTGATTAGCAAAATTTTTTTAAATGCTTTTATTTTTTGTTAATAATAATAACCATGCATCCTTCGTGGAAAAGGTACAGTAACCCCAGAATGCAATGCACTAAGGTCAGTGAAAATGGCAGACAAGTTCATACTAAATGCATTTCATTCAATACATGAAATTATAGATAAAGTAGTCAGTTTAAATGAAATGTAATTGTTTTTATTTCATATTTGCTTGGTATGCATTTTTGTGCTTATTAGAGAATCACTAACTTATCACTCCATAGTTGTTGCCTATGAAATGCACTCTAAATCAGTCACTTAGAAGGCTGTTGCTTATGTAGGTACTAGATAGCAAGACAGCTCACTAGGTGATGCAACAGAGCTTATATCTCAGTGGAATACTGCAGCAGAGCCGGTATAGTAATATATGTGTGGGAGTCGTTTGTCTTTGATTCTGCGGGCGACATTGACCCCGATTGCTTCCTGCTCTGGGCTATGTATGGCTGAACGGGTCTTCTGAAGGTCGGCGCGGAGGAAAACGACTGCCTCATCGAGCCCAAACGCTTCCAGAACTTCAGCTGGGGCTCGCTGGACAGATTCTGTCCGCAGGAGAGACCGTCCGCCGGGCCGCAGTCCCCATCCACACCCCAGGACCCTCCCGACGGGCAGCCCACCGCCAGAAAGGTCACGAAGCCCCCGAACAGAACAAACAGACACACGATGATGATGATGGTCGGGAGGGGATGGTGAAGATCCAGAGGTAGAGATGTTGGGGAAACCGGAAGTGAGAGATTAGAGAGGGACAGATTGAAGGGAACATCCATGTCGTTCCTGAATCTGTAGAGATGCAAAACAGGAAGAGTTAAATCTGGGTTAAGAGGAGCGTGTTTATAGTAGAGATGTAGGTGTTTTTGTAACACTCTGGGTTCAGGCTTGTGCAAAAGTGTGAATGTGTGCTTGAGCAAGACGCACGCAAGATGCCAGGATGTGGTTAACAGGTGTTTGTGTATGCTTAAAAATAAAAAATCTCTCTAATATCTCAGTTGTTTCTCTTAGGCAGCAAAGAGATGGAGAGCAAACAGACTTGTTTTTCAAACCAAAGGCCTAAAACATCTTCGCAAGTATGTGAACGCAAGCGCTAAGAGCTTGCATGTGTCATAGTGGTCCGAAGTATGCGTTTCATTCTCATAAAGGGAATCTTGTTCTGTGGTGTTTTTTTTTTTTTCTAGCAATCTCACATGTGAGATCAAAATACTGTCTCGCGCTTGATTTGTCGAGATAATCTGCGATCAAAAGTGTTATGAAGCTTGTGATCTCATTTCATGAGCTCTGTGCTTATAATCATATATCACCAATAGTCTTTGTAATTTATTTTTTTTCAAGCAGTGTTGTTATTAACTAAAACTAAAAGTATTCAAATTGTTTTTGTTCATTGAAATAAAGCTGAAATCACAAAATATTAATATTAAACTTAAACCTGAAAACTAAGCTGAAGTACTAAAATTACTAAAACTAAAATAAAATTGAATTAAATCTGAATGTAATTTTTTAAACAAAAACTAATAAAATGACAAAAACACAAAATTAAACTAAAAATAAAATAAAAAAATAAAAGCATATTCGAATGAATAATAAATACTATGAAATAATACTAAAATAACACTGCTCGTCAGGATTTGTAGGAGAAAAATCTGAGGCAGTGTTAATACTCCAATGAAACAGGTTAAGACGTCTCCTGAGCAGTGACAGAGCAGCCTCTGAGCTCATTTTCCTCTGGGTACAGAGCGTGGTTTGTTGTGGTGGGACTGCGCACCTACACACACCTTATCATCATCACCATCTAGCAGCTCTACACATGCCGCTCTACAGAGCGCTCCTCTGCAACATTCAGTCACAATCAGAATGACTGAGCGATTTCTCTAAAGAAATGTCAAGAAAGGTCAAAGTATAGTAGATTTATATTGAACTTTATTGTTTACAGATTAGCGTGAGTCTGTTCCTCTCATTCTCTGTCTGTCTCACACACACACACACACACACACACACACACACACAAACACAAGTACATGAACACAAACACTTCTAGCTGCACCTGCAATTTTATGCATTGTGTTCAGAAATGTGTTGTGCAGCAATTCATAACACAACACAAATATGCATAGCATTCACAGCATCACTTCTTAGCATCGCCTTTTAGTTTAGTTAAAAGTGTTTTTAATTTGAGTGTTTTTTGTATTGCACTGGCATTTTTTTTCCACTTTCTCAAAATACACTATACACTTATTAAAATACACTAAGATACATTGTCTTTAAACACACTCACACTCTTAATATTATAAGCAGCATTGTTTCTAAACAAAATTTGGAAACAGACTAATTAAACACTAAGAAGTAATTTTTTTTACAGTGTATGCAAATTACAGTTGTAGATAATTCCATCACCATCACAGTAGCACAGAGGTGTCCTGTCTTGCAGTCCAGCAGAGTTTAGTTCCAACCCCATTTAAACCAGCTTATCAGGGCCTTCAGGATCACTAGAATCTTCCAGGAGAGTATGTTTAGGCGGGTTGGAGCTGAACTCTGCAGGACATTGGCCCTCCAGGAGCAGGTAGTAATGTAAAATTACATTTTTAATTACATACAAAGAGGTAAATGCATTAGCTAAGCATTCACATCTGTGTTTGTGTGCCTGCATCAAGTACAGTATGTTTCTTGCCTACATCGCTCCCATAAACACACATTTGAAATGGCATTTGACATTAAAAATGTTGGTGCCCCACTAAGTGAGCAGTCAGATGAGAAATGTGGCTGGTTGATTTTATTTTATTTTTTTTCCAAGCTAAATTGCATCTGAAACACACACATGCACGGTCTAGCACCCAAACCACCAATTACTCTGCCTCTCTGCTCCTAAATGTCAGCATGTTAAATTCTGAGTACACAGAGTGTGAGTTATCGCTTTGGTGAAAACACATTGAGACATGAAATTATTCCTCATCTTAAATGCCACAAACAGGCTGAAAAGGCCACTCAGACGAGAACTATTGTTAGTGAAACACTTCATTAGTTACCGCTGTATGGATCTGCTGAAATGTATTTATGCACACATCATCACAGTTAGGCTTTGCTCAAGCAGGCAGCTTAAATTAGTTTTTCTAATTTAAAGTGTTTTTTTGTAAATATATTTCAATGCGAACAGTCACGTTAGAAATTGTTTTTGTCTCAAATTTTGTTTAAAAAACTGTTTTATATTTGATATATTTTAAAGCTGAATTTTCAGCATCATTACTCCAGGGGAAGTCGTGGCCTAATGGTTAGAGATTTGGACTCGTAACCCAAAGGTTGCGGGTTCGAGTCTCGTACCGGCAGGGATTGTAGGTGGGGGGAGTGAATGTACAGCGCTCTCTCCCACCTTCAATACCACGACTGAGGTGCCCTTGAGCAAAGCACCGAACCCCCAACTGCTCCCCAGGCGCCGCAGCAAAAAAATGGCTGCCCACTGCTCCGGGTGTGTGTTCACAGTGTGCGCGTGTTCACTGCTGTGTGTGTGCACTTAGGATGGGATAAATGCAGAGCACTAATTCCGAGTATGGGTAACCATACTTGGCCACATGTCACGTCACGTCTTCAGAGTCACATGATCCTTCAGTCAGCATTCTAATATCCTGATTTGCTACTTAAGAAACAAATTATTATCAAAGTTGAAAACAGTTGTGATGATTCATATTTTTGTTGAAACCGTGATACATTTTTTGGGGGAAAAAGTTCAAAAGAACAGCATTTATAAATGTGAAAGAATCATATTTGAAATAGAATTTTGTACCAAACTAAAATTACATACTTTCACTTTTGATAAATTGATTGCATCATTGCTGAAAAAATATTAATCTCTTTCAACTTTTGAACAATAGTTGTATCCAAAATCTCCACAATTTTACTCACCATTCCGCCATATAGTAATCTCTGTGGCAATTACTGTATTATGTTGTGATTTTAGACACTGCATATCCATGAATTAGTAAAATACAGTAATGTGAACATAACTTCTTGTCCCATGTAATGTATGATTGACATCATGGCAAAATAAAATGCCTTTGGCACTGCTAAATGTTTGTCCGTGCTGGTTAGTGCGGGTTTGGTGCCGGTGGACCAGCAAAGGAAAAATCCTGATAGGGACACCAGCATCAAAAACAGGGCTTCATCGAATAACAATTATTTTTGAGATTATAATTTGTGGTTCAACTTTACCTGTGGTTGACTCTTCCAAAGTTCCCCTTGATTCAAATCACGTTGTCACAAAGAGTGTTGGAGATGAGACGCCTGGAAGATGGGGATGAGGATAAGTGCAACTGATATCCGTTCAGAGAGACTCAAAATCAATCTTTTTGTGTTTTGCGATCAGCAGACCATGGCAGTGTGTTTCTTGAACTAAACATCCATTCCGAGCCAAACTTTCAGTCTCAAGTTTTAACCCCCCATGTGTTGGTATGATCCGGTCTGCCTGTTCTATTCATCTCTCTCCAAGAGACCCCCCTAGACCCCTGCTTTCTTTCTCTTCCCCTCCTCCTCCTCATCCTCTACTCCTTTATTCTCCTCTCCACATCTTTTTATAAAGCTAATGAGTCTGAAGGAGGGGCCGTCCTCCTCACTGTCATTAGGATTTGACTAATATGCAGATGTCTTTAGTGTGTGCTAAATGGTCTTTTCTGCTCTACATGATGAATTTATGTGTGTAAATATATACAGGAACAACTTCTGATCATTGTTTCTGGGATTCATGAGATCATTGAAGTTGTATATGTGACCCTGAACCACAAAACCAGTCTTAAGTCGCTGGGGTATATTTGTAGCAATAGCCAAAAATACATTGTATGGGTCAAAATGATTGATTTTTCTTTTATGCCAAAAATCATTAGGATATTAAGTAAAGATCATGTTCCATGAAGATATTGTGTAAATCTCCTACTGTAAATATATTAAAACTTAATTTTTGATTAGTAATATACATTGCTAACTACTTTAAAGGCTATTTTCTCAATATTTAGATTTTTTTGCACCCTCAGATTACAGATTTTCAAATAGTTGTATCTCGGCCAAATATTGTCCTATCATAACAACATACATCATACCATACATCAATGGAAAGCTTATTTATTCAGCTTTCAGATGATGTATAAATCTCAATTTCGAAAAATTGACCCTTATGACTGGTTTTGTGGTCCAGGGTCACATATGTGTTTTCAAGCCCATGTGTGTTGATAGTCATGCCATGATGACCATTTAAAGGTGAAGTGTTTCATTTCTGTGCCACTAGTGGCACCAAACACAATTGCATAAATAAAACAGTTAGCCCTGACTCTGAATTCTGATTGGACAAGCCATATTGGAACCTGTGATTAAACATTCTAAATGTAACAAATTGCTATTGCTTAGAAACCATAAACAGTCAGTAGTTGGGCTAATGAACTATATTACGCACTGGAATTATTTATTCCAATTACTGTTAATAATATACAGTATATAACTATTCATTAGGGTATTTGAAATCTAGCCATTTCAGACTGTGTGTTTCACTGCCGTTAAGGAGGTTTTAGGTTTAATCGGTCTTCCACTGGTCATCAGATAGCCCCGCCCCAAACTCACGTTTTTGGTTGAGCCAAAAAACATACTGCATTTTATTTTGTGTTGCTAGTTATGAAGAAATTACACATTTCACTTGTGGAAGTGAAAATAAGAGTCCAATTGTAACTGTGTGATTAAGAGTTTGACTGTGTGTTATTAAAGTATCAGATGTGTTGTGGTTATATTAATGTTTCGGCTTGTGTGGGTGTGCAGTGAGTTAAGCATTACTTTCACTCTCATTATTTAGTAGTACATGCGTATGTACGTGTTGTGGTTACGTGTGTTTATGTCCGTCTGCAGGTTCAGGCCACAGATGCAGATCAGGGGGAGAATGGAAGAGTTCTGTACAGGATTCTCTCTGGTAACTAGGCCTATTTATTCTTCCTGTTTCCCTGATGTCACACCTCAGTGCCTTGATCAGATGCACTCCAACAATCCACTACACTAACTAACCAACATTGTTGCATTATATAATGTACAAAAAAAGTATATATTTTGAGTATTTTCAGTCATATTTTGAACATTTTCAGTCATCTGTGGCATACTGTAAGGACTGGGGGAAAATGTGTGGAAACCACAGATTAAAATAAATAAATAAATGAATAAAAGCATTTGTGACTTTTTGTCTTGCAATTCTGAGTTTATGTATGACAAATCTGACTGTTTTTCTCAGAATTGCAAAATATAATTCAGAACTGGGAGATATAAACTCATAATTCCCAGAAGAAAATCCAAATTTTGAGATATAAACTCAAAATTCTGAAAAAAGTATGAATTTTGAGATGCAAATTTGAAATTGTGAAAAGAAAACTGAACTGTGCGATAAAAAGGCGCAATTACTAATTGACAGAAAAAAAAACAAATAAACAATTGCGAAATGTGCAATGTCTCAACTTGGAATTTAGAAAAAAGAAACACAGATTTGCAATATGTACACACAGAATTATGAAGAAAAAAGTCATAATTTTGACATTTGTTTTTTTATAATTGTGAGGTCATATCTCGCTGTTCTTTGTTTATATCTCACAATTCAGACTTTTTTCTCGGAAATGTGAGAAAAAAAGGTTGAATTATGAGATTAAAAGCCTTTTTAACCTTTTATTCTGTATTCGGCAGAAACTGGCATCCATAAAAATGGGATTAATTGTCCTAAAAATATTGCCACAATACAGACAATATTAACAATTTTCTTTCCTTTTAAAAAATATATGACTCTATGTGACATGGTTATACAAATAGAGACTAATTCTGTAAGAATCATACATTATCACTGTTTTCAACCTCAGCCTTTATGTGATGTACTGTTTCAGAGTATGGCTTGTGTGTGTGTGTGTGATTTGCTATCTGTAGGCATCAATGGTCAGTTTACTGTGGACAGTCTGTCTGGACTCATCAGCAGAGGAACTGTGGCTCTGGACCGAGAGACACGCAGCTCTCATGTGCTGGAGGTGGAGGCCTACAACAGTGACCAGGGCAGCATGCGCAGCTCTGTCAGGGTGTGTTTGTGTGTGAAAAATAATATAGCATACCCTAGAAAATCCCTCATTCGACAGGTTTATATTAAAGTTCATGTAAATTACTGTTTGCAACCCATTTTGCTTCATAATGTGACACATTTCCAAGTAAAAAGGGATGTTCAGTGATAAAAAAGGACTTGATTTAATCCATCAGGAACTGATTAAAAGAGTAATGTGCGTTGCATATCAGAATAGATTCAAATTTGAATGCAAGGCTGCTAAAACAATGCTTGCTTTACATAATTAACACTGCCTGCACATTGTATTAAATCTAGCTATAAACGTGTTTTTTTTTTTATTGAAACATCATTAAAGACAAGTACTGAATATAATGTGTGCGTAGCAGTATGTGTCTGTTGTGAATCAGACTGTGATTGTGAGTTTGTCTGTAGGTGATTGTGTATGTGGAGGACGTGAATGACGAGTCTCCAGTCTTCACTCAGTCGCAGTACAATCGTCTGGGGCTCAGAGAGACCGCTGGTATCGGTACATCTGTGGTAGTGGTCCGAGCTACAGACCCCGACACAGGTACACAACACAATCAACCCACAAGCCTGTGCAAACACATTCTCTTCTTGACCTTTGAATGTGTCTGTGGACTATGGAAGTAAATGTGTCTGATAGGAACATCTGTGAGTGCTGTTATTGTGTATTCATAACACTTCTCATTTATTTTGACCTTTTTTAAGTGGGTGTGTGTTAGGGATGCACCGATACCGATACTGGTATCGGGCCCGATACTGAGCTCCTGTACTCGTACTCGTACTTGTTAAAATGCCCCGATACCAAACGCCGATACCACACAGCATGTGATAAGCGCCATATTCAAACAAAGAAACACCGACAACAGAACAACAGACAGCAGAATGGAGTTAAGGATGTCTACTACGAAGTATATGTATGCAATGAATATAAAGGTAAACATTCAGTATTAACGCCTGTATAGCTGATGTGCGTTACTCGGTATCGGCAAGTACCAAAAATAAAAGTATCGGTATCGGGCGAGTACTGGAAAAAGTGGTATCGGTGCATCCCTAGTGTGTGTCATGCACCTAACATAGCTCAAGCTGTGTTGTAATTTTCCAATGGTTCTTAATGCCAAACGATATCACAACATTTCTGTTGCACTTCTGCTTGTGTCTGTAACTGCTTCCCTGTTTCACTTCCTCATAGAGGATGTCCAGCATGTCATAAACTGGACAGACGTCCAACCATCTGTGTCTTCGCAGGCCTGAGGTTTAGAGTGCAGTATGCTAGAGTTTAGTCCTGTAGATACCGTATATAATTGACCAGTGTTGGGGAAAGTTACTTTTAAAAGTAATGCATTACAATATTGCGTTACTCCATAAAAAAGTAACTAATTGCGGTATTTAGTTACTTTTTATGGAAAGTAATGCATTACGTTAGAAATACTGAATCTGTGTTTTTTTTTTGTGAGTGAGATGAATTAATGCATATTCATATTTATTTTAGAGCTACAGTAACATCTTCTGATTTCTCTCAACATGGGGACAGGAGAGCTGTCAATCAATAAATTAGAAAAAAAGTAACTTGCATTACTTATTTGAAAAAGTAACTCCGATATTCTCTTGTAAATTAAAAAGTAATGCGTTACTTTACTAGTTACTTGAAAAAAGTAATCTGATTACGTAACTCGCGTTACTTGTAATGCGTTACCCCCAACACTGTAAATGACAATCGTCATTGAAATAGTTAGCTCACGACATTGGAGGACTAAGAGTGCCACTTGAAAGTAAAATCAAGCAATCAATTATCAACGTAGTAATTAAAAATATAAATGAATAATTAACATTTTAATGTTCATTTCAAACATGAAAAAAATGCAGTTAAATGTAACAGTAATACAGTGGTGACCAAAATTATTAGAACACTAGTATTTTCACCAGCTAAAAAATGGTTTCAAGTCAGTTATTTCTATCTTTTGCTGTAGAAATATCAGTTTACATTTCCAAACATTCATTTTGCCATTAACTGTAATAATTCAGTGAGATTTTTATTTGCACAAGGAGTCTGACAACAGCCAGTGCCCCAAACAGAGATCTGATCTCATCATCATCCAGTGTGTCTGGAATGACATGAAGAAACAGAACAAACTGAGACAGACTCAATCCAGAAGAACTGATGCTTCAAGAAACCTACCTGCAAAGCTCCCTGAGAAACTATGCTCAAGTGCACCGATGGCAAAAGCTGCTTTAAATGCAAAGGATGGTCACACCAAATGTTGATTTAATTGAGTTAATAGAAGTTAATTGATGAAGAAAATCTATTCATGACATTATTTTAGTGCCTAAAACTTCTAACAGTACTGTAGCTTTGCAGGTAGGTTTCTTGAAGCGTCTTGGAGACGTTGCCACAGCTCTTCTGGATTTAGTCTGTCATGTACAGAATATGCTCCTGGATTTAGTCTGTATAAAAAAATGTTTTCCTTCACAAAGAAAAATCTTACTAATGCCAGCCTTTTGCTTTCTCTCATATTTTAGGTGATGGGGGCGCTGTAGCGTATGCTCTGGTCTCTGGTTCTGACCGTAAGTTTGAGGTCGATGTGAGTACGGGTCTGGTAACCACTGTGGATTACTTGGACTACGAGACCAAGACCAGTTATTTAATGAACATCTCAGCCACAGATCAGTCTCCACCGTTCCACCGCGGCTACTGCACTGTCTATATAACTTTACTCAATGAACTGGATGAAGCCGTGGCCTTTCTATCGGCCAGTTACGAAGCATCTCTGAGAGAGAACATTGCTACAGGAACAGAGGTGGTTCAGGTGAAGGCGCAGTCGGCTGATAACCTGAACCAGCTGACATACCGCTTCGACCCTGACACCTCACCTGCTGCTCTGGCGCTCTTTAAGATTGACAGTGTCACGGTGAGAAAACTCTATATATAACGTAATAGACAAGTTATATTTTAAGAGAATCAGAAATGAGTGTGGTGGTTTTAAAAGCAGGGTAGGTGATTTGGTTCATAAAATTTTTTTTGTTATGCTGGTTGAAACTCTCTTCACATCCTGATAGCAATCACTGAGTTAAGCAGTCTTAATGTATTTATATGTATTTATATCGTCTGTGGAAGGCGTAGGACAGCGTTATGTTCAACCCTCCACCAACATTGTCTCTCATCGTGTCGCTGGTTAGCCTCTGGTCTGCCTGTGCACCGCGTTTAGGTGTTTTGGGGGAGGCGTGGCTTTGGAGAGTGATTTGCAGAGAGGGTGGGATCTTATGCTTTCAAATCTAGCTTGCTATTGCTAGCCCCTCCGAAATTTAAGATGTGAATTTGTGAGTCTTTCTAAATGCATGTTCACACCGAGAGTGATGCAGTGAAGTGATGCAAGGAAGTGAAAACGCAACCCAAAAAGAAAATACTGTATGTGATAGGGCACAGACGATGACTCATTTTTACTAATCGACTAGTCAGCAGGTCAATATTTGACTAGTACTCTCACGTCTGTTTAACACACCTACTGTGCTTAAATCCATCCAGTTTTTTTTTTTTTTTTTTCCACAAAAATCAGAGTAGAATA
>NW_015557379.1:2926054-2929787 GCF_001515605.1 Sinocyclocheilus anshuiensis | reverse complement strand
ATAGGACGAGATGTGGGGGGGGGGGACATTGTAGATTCTAGGTCTGCCCTAAAATATAAGGAAAGGACACATGAACCTAAAAGTTAAATCTTAATGGCCAGTGAGTTTTCTTGCAAGGTAAACAAAAAATGAAGCTAGATAGTAGGGAAAATGACACAGCACAGGTTTAGAATGGGTTTCTTTTACCAGCTTGACACAGCGAAAAATCCTGCTTGGTGTAAATAAACCAAGTGGCCAAAACCACTGGATTGTCTTACATTGGTGAAAATGATTCAAGCAAATAGCAAAGATTTTGTTCATTTCTCTACATGGATTTTGTAAAATAATAAAGTATTTTGTGTGCTCTACAGGGTCGTATTACTGTGACGGGACTGTTGGACAGAGAGCTGGGCGATTCATACACTCTCACTGTTGTGGCTGATGATGGAGGACCCAAGAGAGACTCCACTGTGGTAATGATTTTCTCTATGATCTGTTCAGTCTGTAGGCCAAACTCACTAAAGCCTTACTATAGAGAAGCACACACAGGTGTTTCTTATTCTGAGTTGTTTACAATATGATCATGTTTATTAAAGTACATTTTAAAGGAATAGTTCATCCAAAAATGCAAATTTGCTGAAAACGTACCCTCAGGCCATCCTTGATGTAGATGAGTTTGTTTACTCATCTGAACAGATTTGGAGAAATGTAGCATTCCATCACTTGCTCACCAATGGATCCTCTGCAGTGAATGGGTGCCGTCAGAATGAGAGTACAGCTGATAAAAACATCACAATGATCCACAAGTAATCCACACAACTCCAGTCCATCAATTAACATCTTGTGAATGCATGTTTGTAATAACCAAATCTATCATTAAAAGGTTTTCAAACTATTCCTTTCAGGCAAAATACAAGTCCTATATCCATAATATTGCCTTTTCCAGTCAAAAAAAGTCATCTCGTCTGAATCAGGGGAGAAATATGCACAGATCAAGTACTGTTTACAAGAGAAAACAGTTTTAAACAAATATGTTGGTGGATTTTGATGTGAGCGGACAACAGGGGATGGACTTTTTTCCACTGGATGAAGCATTATTATGGATTATGGACTCTTACTGCTCTTAATACTTTAGACAGAAGCAACGGTTTAAAGTTTAAACACCTTAATAATGGATTAGTTTCTGTGGATTATTATGATGTTTTTATCAGCTGTTTGGACTCTCATTCTGACGGCACCCATTCACTGCAGAGGATCCATTGTTGAGCAAGTGATGGAATGCTAAATTGCTCCAAATCTGTTCCACTGAAGAAACAAACTTATCTACATCTTGGATTTCCTCAAGGTGAGCAAATTTTCATTTTCATTTCATTTTCCTTTAAAACTTCATGTCTGTGACTGTGATAGTGATGTGAAATATGTAATTTAACCGCTTTTATTTTTTCTAATTTCCTTCCTGATGCACATTTGTAGAAGGTGAGTGATTCTTATTCATCAGGTCCTTTTAATGCAACAGATGTTAATATTGTACCAGAAAAATAGTTTTTAACATATAATTTTTCATGACTCTATTCTTTTGACAGGTGTCAATCACCATTCTCGACGAGAATGACAACAGCCCAGAGTTTGACATCACTTCGGATTTGTCGGTGGATATTCCAGAAGACAAACCAATTGGTCAGAGAGTTGCGGTCGTGTTGGCGTGGGACAAAGACGCTGGAAGAAATGGACTGGTGAGGGAGAGAAATATTCTAAACAACGTCAAGTGAGTTGTCAATCATTTGTAACCCCGCCTCCATCACACTCTTGTCTCCTTCAGGTGAATTTCACCTTAATCGCGGGGAACATGCAGGACGTGTTTAAGATCAACACAGCCAATAATACATATGGAGAAGTTTACTTGAATGCGCGTCTGGACCGTGAAGCCGTGGACCGTTACCTGCTTAAAGTGAGAGAGAAACACTACAGACAATATGGCTCTGTAACAAACTCTAGGGACTTCCTAGACAACATTTTATTTTGTACGCATGCTCCCTAGTTTGTAAAAGCCATGTTATATTAGACATATACATTGCTGTTCAAATGTGTCAGTAGTATTTTCCAAGAAATTCATACTTTTATTTAGTATGGTTGCATTAAATTTATCAAAGGTGGCAGTAAAGACATACATTATTACAAAAAATATTTCAAATAAATGCATATTTATATTCATCAAAGCATCCTGAAAAAATATGTTATGGTATTATGGTTAAGCAGAAAAACTGATTTCAACATTCATAATAATAAGAAATCTTTCTTGAGCAGCAAATCAGGATTTTAAACTGATTTCTGAAGCATCATGTGACATTGAAGACTGGAGTAATGATGCTGAAAATTCAGCTTTGCATCACAGGAATAAATTAAATTTTACAATATATTCAAATAGAAACCGGATATTTAAATTGTAATAATTTTTAACAATATTACTGTTTTTACTATATTTTTGATCAAATAAATGGAGACTTGGTGAGCATAAGAGGAAAAATAATACTATAACAACCCCAAACTTGAACAGTAGTGTAATTTATTAATAAAAGTATTAAAAATTTAGTTAAATCTAATAAAAAATGGACGATGCACTGTCTGTCTAGGAAGTAGACATGTAGGCATCTCACTTTGAATAAGAAAATGTCTTTCGATTGCCTAATCACTCCAGACAGAGCCAGACATGGTCACAGTGTGTTTCCTTGTAAAGGTAAATATAGTACGCTTTGCATAATTAGTTCTGAGGTATATGTCTGTTGGTTTACTGATGTCCATATGGATTCCTGTGTTTGTTAATGTGTTTGGATCAGGTGCGGGCGATAGATAACGGTTCCCCCCCGAGGTTCACAGATGTGTCGCTCACGGTGAATATTCTGGATGTGAACGATAACCCTCCCGTGCTGCAGAGCCCTCGTGGGTACAACGTCAGCGTCAGTGAGGTCAGAACCACAGCACCTCAAAGCATTATTATGCAGATTGAAATTCAAATATTTGCGTGCAATACATCAAAAGTCAGAAGTCAGAAAGAGCTTTATTGCCAAGTATGTTTGCACATACAAGGAATTTGTTTTAGTGTCACACGTTTCCAGTACACAGAGACAACAACAACAACAACAACAACACACAGATAATAAAAAATAAGATGTGAATAAAATACATATATGTACCATATGGATAAATATTGAAAAATAAAATAAAATAAATTGTATGTACAGGTGTGCTATAGAATTAGGGGTGCTCCGATTGATCGGCTACTGATCACTATCGGCCGATAATCACGTTGGGATGATTGATCGGCGGTCTCTAAAAAGGCAGATCTCAAAAAAACGATCTCAAGCTGATGATGCTGCCGTGAGAGGTTTGGCACGACATGCAGCGGCACCATCTCAGTCTCTGTCCGGCGTGGGTAAAATAATTATAATGCTGAAGGTGAGGTACTATTTCATTAAATAACTTATAAAGTAATTTGAAAACCTTGTGTGAGACATAATTTCACAAACAGCGTGAGTGAATCACCGCGTGCGCGCTCTCACTCTTTCTCTCTCAAAATATGCAAATGTCTTCACATCACCACACATCGCGTCTGTCTAAGCGAGCTGCACAGTTGACACAGGAATTGTCACTTGCACAGTCGAGGCAGTGTCACATCGTCACTAAAGTTTACAAATTGCATTTATTTGTAATTCTTGCCAGTGTTTAACCATTCAGCGCTCGCGCGCTCTCCTGGAGA
>NW_015557379.1:2923622-2925296 GCF_001515605.1 Sinocyclocheilus anshuiensis | reverse complement strand
AGTCTGAGCCGGAAAGAGAATTGATTAGTTCATCTCTCGAGTCTTCGGGTTTTTTGAGTCGTTTGTTCACCACGTGATAGCCCATAAGCTTTTTTTTTTTTTACTTTAATATGTTTTTATTGAAAAAAAAAGTGTACCAATAAAACAACCAAAAAATTCAGAAAAGTATTTTGTAGAGCAAAGCTCTTATGTACAGCATATTGCACTATACAACAAAACCTAGAACTTCCATACTGTATTAAAAACATCAGAGAAACAAAACCAAGGTGAGGAAGTGCACAATACAGTCCCGAAGACACACAGTCAATGTTTACTATATATATATATTTATTTATTTATTTATAATTTATTGTTATTATTATTAAAATTTTAAGATAGTTATAATAATTTAATTTAAAAATGTTAAAATATTTTAAAGACTATTTCACTTTTAATATGACTTATTATTTAGATGTATATAATTTGCTGTAATTTTGTTATACTGTATATTACACATACATTTTATTATAGATTTTTATTATATATAATAATATAACCTAGTAATTAATAGCCAAAAAAGGAGGAAATCGTGGTCACCGATAGCCTCATGGGTAGCGTGCCGTCATATAGCGCCGTTGCGCTATGGGCGTCTCGAGTTCAAATCCCGGCACGAGGTCCTTTTCCAATCGCCTCCCCTCCCACTTCATTTCCTGTCACTTCTGCACTGTCCTATGCTAGTAAAGTCAAAAAATCTTTTTTAAAAAAAGGGAGGAAATCTAATATGTGACCCTGGAGCACAAAACTAGTCTTAAGTCGCTGGGGTATATTTGTAGCAATAGTCGACCAAATATTGTCCGATCCTAACAAACCATACATCAATGGAAAGCTTATTCATTCAGCTTTCAGATTATGTATAAATCTCAATTTCGAAAAATGTACCCTTATGACTGTTTTTGTGGTCCAGGGTCACATATATGAAATATGACTGAAATAACACTGGGTATATCTATGTGTGTTTTAGAATGTGGGTGGTGGTACGTCGGTCCTGCGTGTCATAGCAACAGATCGTGACATCGGACCCAATGCCATGCTGTCGTACTACATCACCGGTGGGAACCAAGACCTGACCTTCAGAATGGACCGTATGACGGGAGAGATTGTGACCCGTCCGTCACCTCCTGACAGAGAAAAACAGCAGCAGTACACACTCACTGTGACTGTGGAAGATGATGGAATGGCGCCTTTATCAGTAAGTGTTTGTGTGTTGGCAGTCTGTTTTTTCTTTGTAATCTATCATCAAAATAATCTCCTCCTCCAATTTATTCACCAAGGCCACATGGGTGAAGAAAAGTAATATATAGTTATAAATGATAAAAAGAAGGCTTTAAAAGATCGGTATCGGCAGATACTGCTTTCTGTGATCGGCGATCGGTAATCGGCCTCAAAAATCCTGATCGGAGCACCCCTATATAGAATAGAATAGAATAGAATGTAGGGATGTACTAGGATGTAGGGTGGTAACAAATAAATATAAGGTTATTGCATATTTTTATTGCTCAGTGGGGAGATCATTTAACTGTTTATGAGGTAGATTGCCTGGGGAAGAAACAAAGAATGAAAGAAAGAAATATAATCAGAATAAAACCTGGTTAGTTTATTGGCAAAAAAGTAGACAAAAATCTAATCATATATTAT
>NW_015557379.1:2919292-2923566 GCF_001515605.1 Sinocyclocheilus anshuiensis | reverse complement strand
TAAAACTTAATTTTTGATTAGTAATATGCATTGCTAAGAACTTCATTTGGACAACTTTAAAGGCAATTTTCTCAATATTTTGATTTCTTTCCACCCTCAGATTCCAGATCCTAACAAACCATACATCAATGGAAAGCTTATTTATTCAGCTTTCAGATTATGTATAAATCTCAATTTCGAAAAATGTACCCTTATGACTGTTTTTGTGGTCCAGGGTCACATATATGAAATATGACTGAAATAACACTGGGTATATCTATGTGTGTTTTAGAATGTGGGTGGTGGTACGTCGGTCCTGCGTGTCATAGCAACAGATCGTGACATCGGACCCAATGCCATGCTGTCGTACTACATCACCGGTGGGAACCAAGACCTGACCTTCAGAATGGACCGTATGACGGGAGAGATTGTGACCCGTCCATCACCTCCTGACAGAGAAAAACAGCAGCAGTACACACTCACTGTGACTGTGGAAGATGATGGAATGGCGCCTTTATCAGTAAGTGTTTGTGTGTTGGCAGTCTGTTTTTTCTTTGTAATCTATCATCAAAATAATCTCCTCCTCCAATTTATTCACCAAGGCCACATGGGTGAAGAAAAGTAATATATTAGCCTACATTTCAAGATCCAGTCAGATCCCAGTGGATTCAATAAAATCCCACCCGTACATTAATACATCACAAGTTTTTCCTTGATCTTTTCTTTTTTGACTAAATATAAGATACTACATTTACTCTTTAAAAAGCCTGTCTTAACAACTAAACGGCAAAAACAGGAAACCACAACCTGCCTTATTTCTGAAACAGGAAGTTGCATTCTAAAGAGCTCGTTGATTCCTGTTGTGAACCTCACAGCGGTCTGGGTTTCATCAAGTGTGACTTTTGGGCCTCTAGTATCTGTATCCACATTCTAAAACCATCTAATAGATGCTGAGTGCTCAAAAAGCTACAGATTGAAACTACATTTTAGGGATAGGTTGACTTTCAAATAACTCCACTTAACAGAGATGATACCCTAACTTGAACAACAGCTTCATCCTAGTTAAAGTGTTTATTTTTTAGCAGAAGTTGGGTAAGTTCCTGATAAAGGTTTAGAGGCACCGTCACCCATCGGTTGACTGTCTGCTGTCTCAGACTCTTCCGTGTGATTGAAGAGATTATTTGTTGCATAAACACGGCACAAGGACTCTCAGCTCTCACCACAACTTTTTATTTGTTTGTATTTTTATAAAACAAGATATAAGCAATTGGTTTTCTATTGTATCGGCAGTTGTGTCACAGCATTGCCACTGGAGCTACATATACGGTATTCACTTTGTACAGGCACATGTGCAACTTCAAATGTACAAACTGGTTCAATGGCATATTTATTTACAATATTTGCAACCATTCACCTACAAACCATCCATTCATACACAAAGCAAAGTTTTGGCATTCTTTATGGCAGTGGATTTAAATTCTTAAGCTTCCTGAAAACGTTTACCAGCTCTTTGCTTCTTTTTTTTTTTTTTTTTTTTGATGGAAAATAATGTAAACACACATACACACACACACACACACACACACATATATATAAGATAAAAATTCAATACAAAATAGATAGCCCTCAGGCCCCTTAAAGCCACAAGTGACATTGGAGACGCAAGAGAGTGGCATTGTGTTTGATTTTCACCGATGTAATATTTACCACAAAAGAAATCTGCACTCATTCTGACAGAATGCATCATAAAGCTACATACATCATAAAAGCACCACAGTCACCGCAAGAGGGATTTAAATCGCCCATTGTTTCTCAGCAGGTCTGACGGTGAGTGTACTGAGAACATCCCTTTTCCACCGAAACGTGCCGGTGCTGGTCTCAATCTGGGCCCATTTCATAAAGACACTGTATTATTGATTATTTCACATTTTAAAACAAATAGTCATTTGCGTCTTCATTCGGCTCTCAAGTGGTTCTGAGATCTGCAGATTTTCCAGCCAAGCACCTCATCTGGGACCAGCACTGGCACCATTTCAGTGATAAAGTGATAACTGAGTACTTTGGCACTGACATACTGAGTATGGAGGAAATACCTATTGAGATGGGTAAAACAGGAGTGAAGAATGAGGTATTAATATATCCTGACCTCTAGAAGAGAGCGGATGAACTGATTGTTTAATTGAGAAAGGAGGTGAGGATGGGGATAGACAGATTACAGAAGAAAGAAAGAGAGTAAAACGGTCTTTTAAGTGCAACCACAGTGTGACTGACACACGAAGCACGTGATGAACAGAAATGTGTGCAAACAGCTTAGCTGAAATCAATTTTTCAACTCAAATGCCACAAAAGAAAATCTTTGGATCCTCTTCGTGAAATCGTGCTCTCCTAGTGCCCTAATTTGTGAAATAGTGCGATTTTCCTTCTTGGGAAACCCATTTAAGGACAGTCAGCAGAAAGACACAGACGTCACCAGATAAGGGGTCCCACCGTAATAGCAGAGAGTTCAGTTCTCATTTTTTGGGGTGGGTCTCTCCTCATCATCTTTGCAGAAGACAGGAAGAACAGAGGCATGATGATGTGGAGGAGATGGAAGAAGAACTCGATGTTCCTGGGGTGAGCGGGACACGTTTTAGTCCATTAAGTTGGGAGACTCAGGGATGGGTTCTGGAAAAATAATAGTAAAATTATTAGCTTATAGTGTTAAATAAGCCATAATTTAGTTTAGTTACCATTTTTCTCTGATCTATATAATTAACAAGTCTGTTTTTGCTGCTGCACCTTTAAGACTTAGAAGTGAAGTAAATGCCCTCTGATTTGATTGTGTACTCTTTACATATGAAATATGTGCTGTTGCCAGGCTGTGTGGGCGGACCATATGTAAATGTGCCGTTTTAAATGTTTTTGCAGTGTCAGTGAATGGTCTGAATGGGATGGTGTGGGAGCTTTGCATTATGAATAGTAGTGTACTGGTGTGTGTGTTTACATAGTAATTTTAGATCTTCCATAAGTATTTTCCATTTATGCATGTGGCGATGCAACTTATATTGCATTCAAGGTATACATTAAATCAAGTTTTTTCATTCTTTCGGAACTGAATGCATCATTTCGACATTGTTTGAGCTGCAGGAAAGTTGCATTTATTATGCAATTTATCTCAAAATAGCAAGGAAAACTCTCTTTCCTATGATATTTTAAGGTCTTTAAGTCATCATGAAATGAGAATTTACCCCATTTACTCTCCTAATACATATTTATGGGCTTATTAAGAACATTTCACCCCAAATTCTCATTATCAAAATCATAATCTTAATCATAAATAACATTTAGAATAATGAAAATTGGTAAATAAATACTGTACATAATCTTGGATGCATTTCGATGAAAAATGTACTTTATCATAATGTCGCAATTCAAAACAAATCTTACATATCTTTTCAAATCGTATCATTTTTTTCATTATGAAAACTTTACTTTTTTTATATTATTCTAAAATGTGTGTGTTTTCGTAATCTATCAAAATACAATAACTTGGTTGGTTACAACTTTCCTTTTCAGCTGACTGCCCATTTTGTATGATCCAATCAGTTACTAAAGGTTAAGTCCCACCCTATATTTTATCAGTGATAATCTTGTTTTGCTTCAGTATAAGTCACATTAAGTAGGTAAAATGTTTGCAAGCTTGTTTAACATTGACATAAACGTGTCTGTGTGGGAATACAGATCTGTCTGTGTATGTGCCAATAGGTCATGTATAATGAAGAAACACACATGAAAGTAGGCACGCATGCGCACACACACGTTCTCGGTTTCTCAGAATCCAGTTTGCTGTCAGAGAAGCAGAAATGAGTGTTGTGAAATGAGGGAGAAAAGGGGAAATTGACATTCTGTAGATTCCGCTGAGTTAAAGGTTAAAGTAGAGGAGGCGTTTGTCTGTGTATGTGCGGAGACTGAGCTGGACCTCATAGTGTTCGCCTACACACGAGACTCTGGGTTTTGTTTGATTGTGTGCAGATTTGCATGCGTGTTAATTTTTAATAGAAACTGTGGGTACATCCTGCGCCTACCATGAGGAAGAAAAAAATATCTGTCTGATGTCTGCGCATTTGTTTAAAATTGTGTATGTACCATTATTGTGTGTGTATCTGTGTGTGTAGAGCTTCCCCAGATGTTTCTTGTCGCCTGCATAGCAGTGACAAGCTTTAGCAATCTAGCTGGAGTTGGATTACAGTTTTGTGTGTGTGTGTGTGTGTGTGTGTGTGTGTGTGTGTGTGTGTGTGTGTGTGTGTGAGAGAGAC
>NW_015557379.1:2881185-2919087 GCF_001515605.1 Sinocyclocheilus anshuiensis | reverse complement strand
TTTGTGCGTGTGTGTGTGTGTGTGTTTGTGCATGTGTGTGTTTGTGCATGTCTGTGTGTGTGTGCGTGCGTGCTTGTGTGTGTATGTGTGTGTGTGTGTGCGTGTGAGTCATACCCTGTGCTGGGAAGAACAATTCTCCTTGTATGTTTGGAGATAATGGAGTTCCGGGATCCGACAGGAGGTGGCGTCCTGTTTCAGAGGACTGCCTCATTATTTGGGATACAGTCCGGGGTTTAGGCTGTGGAGAATCGCCCAAAAACACTGGGTTCTCATGGGCCTGTGCTTCACTAGAGAGAGAGTTAGATTATAAATGTATAAATATCATCCCAAAATCAAAAGTTGCTAATAATAAATAATATTGTGCATAAAATAAAACATATATATAAAATATTTAGCCTAATTTTAGGACTAGTACTATTTTTGCATTGTGAAATTCATTAACATTAAGTACATTTTCCTCCAGATTTTTATAATTTTTTCCTGTAAACAAATCCTTATAATTGTAAAAAAAGAAAAAATCATAATTATTTAATTTGTAAATTACAGTAGTTGTTGTACTGTCCCTAAGTCATGCTTTTTTTACAGTAATTATTTACTTTATTCAAGAACAAAAATTGCATTACAGTAATGAGAATCAACATATAGAATAATGAAAATTCAAAAAATAATCTGGATGCATTTTGGTAATGGGAATTTAGAAGGAAGATGTAGTTTATTATCATAAAAATGATGTCACAAAACAGGATTTATTGGTTTTAAACATTAGCTTTGTTCTATATTTATTTATATTATTTAAAGTCGAAATTCAATTTGTATGTTTTTGTGAGATTCATCCAAATATCCCTTGTTTAGTCTTAAGTATTTTGGTCACTGTGGAAACTCACCTGTCCATACGCACCAGCTCGTGTGCACCTGATAAAAACAGGAACAGGAAATGGTTCATGGTGAGAAAGGAAATGCAGTCTCTTTAAAACAATTAGTGCAGCTACTGTACTCCCATCAGCAGTCTCTGCAGTGCAGGACATGTGCAGCGTTCTCTCACATACAATATAGGTCAGAGTAAGTGTGTGAGCAATGCATGGCTAAGTGTACGTGTTGGGTGTGTGTGTGTGTGTGTATGTGTGTGTACTCACGTCTGTGTCGCTCTACTGTTTGTCTCTGTCTGTAAACCAGCATCAGTATGAGCGGGAGGCACAGAATGAAAGCAACACATGCTGCGATAGCCAGACCTTCAGCCACCGAGTCTGAAAAAGAAAAAAAAACAGAGACGTTACTGGTGGAAAAGAGAAAAGAATCAGTAGTGAAGTCACACTTAAAAATGCTTGATTGCTGTTGCACTAGATGCCAATTTGCATATATTACTGTATATAGAAAAACTAGCACAAGCACATCTTTCAACCAAAACATTTAATAAAATGTTGGCTTTTAAAGTAAGAAACAATAGATTTAAGGGTAAAATTTACTAAAGTCATTTAATTTTGTGTGCCATGTTGAAGCGCAAAAACTGAAATTAAAGGGATATTTCACCCAAAAATTAAAGTTTTGTCAACATTACTCACACTCAAGTTGTTCCAAACCTCTATGAGTTTCTGCTGCTGAACACAAAAGAAGATATTTTGAAGAATGTGGGTAACCAAACACTTTCTGGTCCACATTGACTTCCATAGTATTTTTTTTGGTTACTCACGTTCTTCAAAATATCATATTTTGTGTTCAGCAGAAGAAAGAACCTCTTAAAGGTTTGGGTGAGTAAATGATGACAGATTTTGTATTTTTGGGTGAACTATCCCTTTAAGTCATAATTATGTTTTTTACATCGTCAAACAGGGTTATTATATATGTCTTATTCCCAAAACTCTCACTGAATGAACTTTCATTGAACAAAAGTGGAAGCTAGTTCTCAGAAAACCTGTAGCATCATTCAATTACAGATGCCACTTTGACAGACTTTCTAAAGTGTGATTTACATGTTTTATTACTTTTTAGAGCCAATTACTGAAATAAATGAACTTTTCCACGACATTCTAATTTATTGAGATGCACCTGTATGTGTGTTGTGTTAAACATACCATCTGAAGGACTGTGAGACCACTCCGAACACTTCAGACTGCCGTTGCGAGTATGTCCCATCGCTGTGGAAATGGGAGACGTTAAGATCACACAAGAACAGAGGGGATACATAGACGTCACACCTGACCTCTCTCCTCGCTCACTTACATGGCACCACATTCAGGTAGATGAAGTCACGGGCCCCCTGCTCCACCTTTTGCTTGTTATATTCCAGAAGCAGACAGCAGTATTTGCCCTGGTCCCTGTGCTTGATGTTCTGCAAGAAGATGGAGAAAGACTTGTTGCCTTTGCCTATGTATTCCACTCCCAGTGTGTGGTTGGAGTGACCGGACCCGCGAGGATGTACGCCCTTGTGGCAGTGCTCCTGCGAGCGAGGTGTGAAGAGCCAGGTGTTCCAGAACTTGTCCTCCGAATGAGCCTTGGCTCCAGACTGAAGACACGTCATAGTGACATTGGCCCCTTCAGGACACTCGTAGACCCGATGGGGCACAGAGACACTGAAAGAGTGACGCTCACAGCTCACTGGAGAGACAGAGAGAGAAAACAGTGATTTTATTTTAAAATAAATAAATACTTTTTATATTAAATGTGAATGATGTTTTGGATCTTAAAAGTAGTTTTTCATTTTTTTCATGCCCAGCTTAATTAGTACAGACAACTGTAAAGCTGTTGTAAGTTGATTTCCCCCCAAAATGCAAAACACATGGAAAATATTTAAATTTGAAATGTTGAATTTGACTATTCATTTTGAATTTAATGGCAACCTTTGTTTGTTTGTTTGTTTAATGTCAGAACAGGCAGAGACATACAGCAATATCTGTGGATTTCTTGAGCTCAACTGCTTAGTTCCTCACAGAAAGTGTGTATTTGGTACTTGTAACGTGTGAAGTTCAGCACTTTAGAGTAAGCTGACCACATGTGCAGCAGTATCTGTGGCTAGACTTTAGCGCTTGTCTTTATTTAAAAAATGTTCAATCAGTGTGAAAACTTGAGTCACGCATTTAAAAAGTGTCACTTAACCAGTAAGTAATTTATTATTTATTTTTAATGATTTATTTATAATTTTAATGATTTCAAATCAATGTACAGTATCCACTTGTGAAATGAAATCAGTAGTGTATGACTGAACAAATGATTTGTTAGACATTAAGATATTATATATATTTTTAATGATTTATAATAATTTTTAATCAGTCAATGCTTTATATGTGTACGTGTATGTGTGTGTATATATATATATATATAATATTTACACATATATAATCAATTATTTTATTATTTATTTTAAATCAACAAAGGTCTTATGAAATGCTTGCTTGAAATCTGTGCTTTTTAACTCCATTCACATCAGTAGTTTAAGAGTTGCTTACATGTATAATAAAATTGTATACTAGACCAGTGTTTCCCAACTGGGGTGCCGTCTGCACAAGTTTGTTAAAATTTCCAAAGGGTGCCGCGACTAAAAAAAGTTTGGGAAACACTGTACTAGACTACTATAACAATAATTAAAGAAATTTGAAAACAAGCTTTTGTGAAACTCGGATGTGCTCTGTGGAAGAAAAGCATTTCCACCACATGAGCAAACAACAGCAGGTGTCAGACTTCAGTCCTCTGCTGTTATTGTTTCTTATATCCATAACAGTTTGTGTGTGTGTGTGTGTGTAGAAGGGTGGCACACCGAGTGCATTGTTTATCCCTATTGTATCCTGTAATAGACAAAACAGACCTACACCCTAATCACACATACAAACCCTGTGAACCAGAGCTGAATGTTTATCAACCAGACAGATGAAATGGGAAAGACCCAGATTTCTCATGAATGGATAAATATTTCCTATATTTATAAATGACTGACCTAGATATTGACTGCTTGAATGCATGGCTGCCTGTCAGTCTGTGACCTCTACTATCATTGACTTTAAAGAAACATGTGTAGTTGACCTTAATGTGTGTAAACGGTTCTTTATTTAAGATGCCCTGAGTGACTTAAATGTACATAGCTTAAATCTATGGGCATGCATGTGTGTCAGGAAGAGCAATAGGAAACGGCATCTTTGTGATAAAGTGCACTCAGGGCGGTGTGTCCGTTCCTGTCTCTCACAGACACAATACAGTTCGAACCCCTCCTACCCTATATTATTCCTTATAAACCTCATCCGCTCTCATATTCCCAATCAGCATTCATAATTATCCGGTCCAAGGCTCCATTTTCCACCCCGTGATCCTGTGCTGGGAATCTGCTCTGGCAGCTGCCAGGGGTTCGGCACGTCTTTGTTGTGAGTGACTGGATGAAATACTACCCTGCACTCTTGTTTGAGTTTGGGGTCGGGATTGGATCAAAGGCATGTTAGAAAGTGTTTTGGAGGCAGAGCCAATCCAAACTGTTGCTAAAAGAATAAAAGCCACTGATCTGTTCAAGAAAGGTTCAAAACAACATAAGCAGCACAATTCAGATTTAATGTTGACTGATAAGTAACATAACTTGAATTGAGCCCAGAACATTCTCAGACTCATCTGACAGAGAGAAATAATAATGAAACGTTCCCTGCTTGAGGGCATCTGTCTGCAAATGTGTTTATCTGTGACGTCAACACAAAAGCATCTGTGTCACAGAATTTACATGGACATCAGAATCCACCCTGCACTTCGTTATTGATATTTGAAGAATGACTTCTAGATACATATTACTGATATTAGGAGAATCACATTTACATGCCATTGTGTCCAGAATGTGCTTCATTTTATAGAAAGAATGTCTATGAACCATTACACAACCACTGAAACCCCTTAAAATATATTTTTCCACATTACAAAGAAAATGAATGGTGATTTATGCTGCCAAGATCCAAAAGGACACCAATAAAATATAGTCTTCATTTTATGCAATAGTTTTAAGTTGTACACTGATCAGGACTTCTCTAAAATCGTTCACCTGATAAATGCCAAACCTGCTGTGATGCATCTAAAGCCACTCGTTTGAAAATGAACTGAAATGACATTTGAGAGTTTTTTTGAGGGGAGATTATCAGTAAATTTCAAACTATTCCTCACACTGTCAAGCTTCAAGAAGCAACCTAAAGGATCATAAAAGAAGTCCAGGTTCTCTGAAGCCATATGATATATTGTGAACTACTTTATGATATTTTATGCTGCTTTTTTGTCCTTTTTGAAGCTTGACAGTATGCATGTATATATGAAAAAGAGCAACTCAGACATTGAGCTTCATGGAAGACAACAATACAGGGGGTCACGAAAAGTGCATTTTTGTATTTGTCAACTGTTGCCCCCTCCTACATGTTATTCTCATTTCTCACTATCGCTGTTTGTGTAAGAGCCTCCTTAAAAGGTGTTAATGAAAGCCATAGGGGTCTAAGAACCTCCCTCCCGTCTGCAGACAAAGCATGACTCTGAGGGACCGTCCCGTTTCAACTGAACCCTCCTGCAGATCAGTATCTGCCCTCCCTCAACTTCATGTATTGTTTTAGTGATAGACTACTTTACATTTCCAGAAGCCAAATCATTTATATCTTTGTGGATTTTCTGTGCTGATTTGTATTTTAAATTTGAGCGGTTTTAAAATCTACCAATCTTAAGCGTTTAAAACAGTAAGCAATAGTAATGTTTCCTTTAGCAAGCAGCACTAATGCTCATCGTTGCATCATCCTTCCTCCCTTACGTTATTTTTCTCTTAGTTCTCAATTAATCATTTTCTCCTCTTCATATTTTTGGACTGTGGATGTAGCCTCTCATGGGGAATTACAAACCCAGGGGGTCAGGAATGTAATCCTGGTGCAATATCCATGGTCTCATTCCATCTGGGATCCTTTCTGCCTGTCTCCCTGTCTCTCTCCAATAAATATATGCTCTGTATCTCTGTTTCAAACACATCTTGTCTTCTCAGGCCTGGTTAGGATGAAACCACCAGGCTTTTTGAGAAAGATCACATGTCCTCACTCATGGAATTGATACCCCCTGGTTTGGAGAACTGACCTGACCGTTACTCTGCTTTAACAGCTTCTCTCTTGAAACAAGCCACCACACACATCCTGCCAGATTCCTGAAGATCCACATCTCACACTGTCTAGCTTTAGACCAACCACACTAAAACTGGCAAAAATCAAAAGGCTTATTAGCTAAATGATGAACCAGCCATAGGCTATGGATTAATGGCTTCATCTGCAAACTGACGCTGGGTAAACTGAGCTGAAACATTGAATATTTTTATATACAGCCTTATATACCATTAGTTTTGGCAAACAGAGACTTTAATGTCATTGTACTCATAACATTTTTTAGGCTTCTCTGATTGGCTTGTGTAAATAAGGAAGTATCCAATTAAAGCTGATGTATAAACAAGATAGAAATGCTACATTAATAACACAAATTGTTCAGTCTTTTCATCATCATCGACTATTTTTGTAAAAACTCACGAGTTTTGACGGAACCACGTCACTCGTTGTTTAAATATATGATTTGGGGTCTGCGTTTTTCTTTTCAACTTTTTTAACGTCTGTTAAATTCGGGGCAAGACGGCACATCGTGATTATAGCGTTTAATAATGGTAAAATATGTATAGGAGACCTTAAAAACACTGGTTTTGCGTAATTAAATTAACAATACTGCTGTTGACCGAACTTATGTAGCTAATGAATATTAATTATACACGCCGACTATATTAATATTCACAAGCTAAATCTTCAACATGATTCGCTAGCTGTCTAATGCCCACTAACGTGTAAGCCAATCAGCTAGGCTTATTGGAGAACCTCATTTTATTAATTAATATTTATGAATCAAGCTGTCATCACAACAGCATTAAAATAATACCTCTACGCTCGAGAAAAGCGTAAACTTAACGACTGGATACACCAAAACATTGAGGTTCTTGTCGGTATGATTTCTCCAAATATGTACGTATTGACTAAAATTATATGGCTTTAAAACCACAACAGAAAATTAAAAGGAGCAGCTGAACTAAATGTGAGGAAAGCAGCGTGTTAGTGAAGAATAGTGTAAAGTAATATAAGCAGAGCAGTAATATTATACACAATCGATCACGAACTATGACAGAGACAGTCTTTTTTGTAGAGTTGAGTGTTGGTTTCAGGCCAAAACTTGAAAGGACGAAAAGTAGTTTTTCAGTTTTAAAACAAGCTGACACACGCCCATCAGTCTTGAGGACGTTCTACACGTAAACAAATGTCAGACTCGGTCGTTCACGCAGAACGCGCTCGGAACGCAACGACATTTAAAAAAAACGCAGGGGTTTTGAGACGCGTTTGTAAAACGTGAGTCTCAAATTAAAACACTTGCAAAAGGTGCAAAACGCGACTGACAGCCAAATACGTCAGTATGACGCATATCTACACAGACCAGTTATTAAAAACTAGTTCTGTAAGACTAGTCCAGAAATAAAGTCCAGAGTAGATTTACCTTGAACCGCAGATAAGAGATGAAAGCAGAGCAACAGAGCGCAAAATACATCCATCAGTCCTGATCTCCTGTAAACGTTCACGAAACTGTTGAAATGTCTTCAGTTTATGTCCAAAGTCCTCTACAGTTTCTCAAGCTGTGGTGACAAAAATCTCATGCAGTCTTCCTCTTATTCCCGTGTATTGTGAACTGAGCTGCTCTGTGGGCTCTTACAGTAAGTTACTTCTCAGAATCATATCAGAAGTAAAGCAGTGAAACAAGAAGACCTAGTTCACTTATTAGTCTATTTCCCTCCTCCCTCCAAAGCTCTGACTCCTCCCACTACACTACACTGCAACTTCAACTTGCTTTTTTCTTTAGGCTAATAATAGGTCATCTACTTATATAATGGCATATATAAAAGAATAAAAAAAAAGATTTGGCTTTGAAGTGTGAAGTTTGAAGCAGTTTTTTTATTTTAAATAATGTTTTATCTGATGCCTTATTGTTTTAAAACATACTTTAATTATTATTTTCATGGTTTGTTTTTTTGTTTATTTATTTGTTTTGGTAATATTTAGTAATATAATTAAAGAAAAAAGGTACATCTACTTATATACTGACATGTAAAAGAATGAAATATAACTGATGATTTGGTTTTTGAAGTGATTTTTAAAAAATAATGTTTTATCAATTATCTATTTAAATTGAATTATAATAATTTTTGTAAAACATAATTTAAATTTATTTATTTGTTTATTTTTAGTAATATGTGGGCTAGTTAGGCCTATATAATTAATTAATTGATATATTTTATTGTAATTATCATTATTATTAATAATAATACTTATTATTATTATATTTACTCCACGTTTCCTTTTTTCTAAGTTTCTGGACATTAATTTTTCTGCAATAAAAATTTGTATAAGTATTAACATATGCAATTTTAATGATAATAATGCTGATTAATGTTAATTATAATAATGATAATAAATCTGTTTTTCCACTATCCTGCAGATAAAGTTTTAATAATTTAATTTGACTTTAGTACAGATATTAATTAATATTTGAAACATGTTGTGTTTATAATAACACATATTTTTTTCTGATAATATAAATAAAAATGTAAAATTGCCTTTATATTTTAGGGTGGCTGTCCCTCTCAGGGTCTTTTTATCAGCAGACAAAGATCAGTTTTAGACAGACTTTAGATGATAAGATATTGACTATAAGATGTTCCTCTTGAGACCATATTTCGAATTTTTGTCATAGTTGGCCAAATTTTGGTTCCAGCACTTGAGAACTGCTTGAGTGAACTTTGAGGGGATCTGATACCTGTCGATAGCATCAGACACCAGAGAAAATGCACACATCAGTAAACTCCTGCCATCACGCACGCAGGCCATCAGGTTATGCAAATAACATTCAAACTTGCTACACTAGTTCACTATAATACCACGAGATAAAGGTTGCTCCACATGCATAGTCTGTTCAGAAGAAAACATGCAAATACTCATCCAAAGGCCATAAACATTGCCCTACTAACTAGACATGCAGCATGTTCACAGATCAGTAACAGATTCTGTAACATATGATTGATTGATTTAAATGAAATAGTATGATTAAAGTTGTATTTTTTTCAATGCATTTACACTCTTCCCACATTTTTGAAGGGGAATTTTTTTATTAGTTTATGCATACGGTATATCTATCCTGTTGGATTTCCCTAGTTATTACTGTAAAATATTACAAGTATTTCACGTTTTATTGTTTGTCATCCGTTTCCACAGACGTCCACCACCATTTGGGTCCGTATAATTGATGAAAACGACAACGCGCCTGAGTTTCCGGAGGAAGAGTATGTGACGGAGCTCAGAGAGGGGCCAAACACAGTAGGAGCCATTATTGCAACGGTTACTGCGATCGACCCGGATGAAGAACTCAACGGAACCATCCGTTATGCCATCTCCAAGGGCAACCTGGCCCAGACGTTCCAGATCAATAGCATAACGGTGAGGGGGTCCGAGAGTGACAGACACGAACCCAGGATTGGTTTAGAGACACTGAAGTGTTTATTGTCATTATATAGATATTTTATTTTTCTTAATTGTGTTTGTACAATAGGTAACCTTTTAACTTTTATTTGAATGCTCCCCTAATATTCAGATCAGTAGTCAGTGAGTATTTATCAACAGCTCTTAAACTGTTTCCTCAAATCCTAAATATGGTGTTATAACCTTGATGCACATACTGTATCAGTTGTTATTTATTTATTATTACTTACCATATGTGACCCTGGACCACAAAACCAGTCATAAGGGTAAATTTTGTGAAATATACACCATCTGAATAAATAAGCTTTCCATTGATGTATGGTTTGTTAGGACAGGACAATATTTGGCCGAGATACAACTATTTGAAAATCTGGAATCTGAGGGTGCAAAAAAATCTAAATATTGAGAAAATCAACTTTAAAGTTGTCCAAATGAAGTTCTTAGCAATGCATATTACTAATCAAAAATTAAGTTTTGATATATGCTACTTATGACTGGTTTTGTGGTCCAGGGTCACATGTGTAGTTTTAAAGAACTGCATTATTATTTTAACCCAACCAGTAATTTTAAAATTTCAATACTTAGAGTTTGCATAGATTACATTCATAACCAATTTGCATAACGAGTCAACACAGTTGATTATATGTAGTTTTCCTATAAATGAGCCTGAAAAGGCCAATATAAGTGTAAACACTGAAATAGTGACAAATACTGAATGCAAAACTTTTTGTGGTCAAAAATAGTATGTTTCTCGCAGTCAGTAAGATTTTTGAAATTTTTCTAAAAGAAGTCTCTTATGCTTACCAAGGCTGCATTAAATAGATTAAAAAAAAACCCATTAAAAACAGTAATATTGTGAAACATTATTGCAATTTAAAATAACACTTCCCTATTTGAATATATTTAAACTGTAATTTATGCAATGTTGAATTTTCGGCATCAGTCTTCAGTGTCACATGATCCTTCAGAAATCATTCTAATATGGTGATTTGCATTACTTATGTTGAAAACTTTTTACTTTTTTTTTTTTTTTTTGGAAATTGTGATATAACATCCTTTGATGAAAAGAAAGGTTAAATGAACAGCATTTATTTGAAATAGAAATCTTTTGTAACATTATAAATGTCTTTACTGATCAATTTAATGCATCCTTGCTGAATAAAAGTATATTTTAAAAAATGTTCAAAAGAGACGTGATAGTTCACAAAAGACTTCCTGAGAATGATTCATATACTCCACTGCTGTGCGTGTTCAAATTGTGTTTGTGTGTGTTCACAGGGTCAGATCGTGGTCATTAAGGAGCTGGATTATGAGATCAGTAATGGTCATTATGTGCTGACGGTCACAGCCACAGATCAGTGTCCTATACCTCAGTTCAGACTGACTTCCAGCACCACAGTGAGTTCATATCTGCTAAACACACGTATACAGTCCTCATGATTCCTTTATATCACACTCACACACTGTCCCGTACCGCAGGTCCTGGTGAATGTGGTAGACGTGAACGATAACGCACCCATCTTCCCGAGACCATTTGAGGGTCCGTTTGAAATCACAGAGGGGCAGCCGGGCCCACGTGTGTGGACCGTTAAAGCCACGGACGCCGACTCGGGATCCAATGGAAAAGTGGAGTACAGCATCACCGCAGGCGACCTGAAAAGTGTGTGTGTGTGTGATAGACAGCTGATTCGGATTCGATCAGAAAAATGATTAGTGTTGATATTTGCTGTGTTTTTTGTCTGCCTTTAAAAATTTGTTGTTCCTTTCTATCTGTCTCTGTTTCTTTCTGTCTCTCTTTCCCAGATGAGTTTGTAATTTCATCTGTTGAGGGAGAGTTAAGAGTGAGAAGAGATGTAGAGCTGGACAGAGAAACTATCGCCTATTACAACATCACCATTACTGCCAAAGATCTGGGAACGCCAGCGCTCAGCTCTACGGTGAACACCCCCACACACATTCAGTTCATATTCTTCTACTATGCACAAAATTATGAACTGATGGGAAAGTACATGCTTTTGAGTATGTGGAAAGACAATGTGCCATTATTGGGACATACTGAATTGCACTGTGACACCACAAACCTCTTTGTTGTGAACACTTTGCATTTGTAGATAAGCATCAAGCTAAATTAATTACATTGGTATTTGTTATTACTAAAATTCATTATTATTATTTTAGTTTGATGTTCATATAGTTAAAAACAGCATCTTTTGTCTTTAGAGCTTTACATTTGATCTAAATAGAACTGAAAATTGAAATTGAAACTGAAAAGTCTGAAATTTAATTAGATATGTGAGCTGTGTCTTTCAAAATGAGGTGGCATTGGGTTCTTTTGCACAAGAGGTACTTTTGCAAAATAATTTGTTCTCTGAGAAGCTTGGTTCACCTTAAATGCTGCTCTCCACAGACTCATCTCTGCATCTGCTCTGAATTTGGGTCACTTAAACATGCATTTGGGAATGCAACATGCCAACCATCTTCCTTGTAATCTTACTTGAAATGAGAAGTGCTTAAATTCCATCTGTTGTGCCTCCCTGTAGTACACCAAAATAAAAGTTAGATGGTTTTAACATTTGAAAATTAAGAAATTAAAAGTCATAAATATTAGTGTTATAAAAGAAAGTTATTATTATATTTTTTTCCTAAATAATCGATCTGTTATTTTACAGTGCAATAGCAATATTTATTTTCTCTTATTTAATACAAATGAACACGGCAAACGTGGAGCTTAAAAAATAAAATTAAATCAACAAATAATTACTTTTTTTATCAGAAAGATTACAGTTAGATTTTCCCCCAATTCTATTGGCCTCTTTTTGTCCATTCTTCGCCACAGTAGAAAACATTGTCAGAAAATGCTTCAGATATATAAAGCATGTATGGTTTACAGTTGTAAAATTAAAATATTATTATATTATTTTTCTTAAATTCTCAAATTGTATTTGTATACAGTATACAGTAAAATATTACCATGGCAATATTTTTTTTTCATATTTTATTTTATTTGATATTATTATTATTATTTTCTACTCATACTGATGTATAATCACAAAACATTTTTGGCCAAATTGTGAAACCCTACAAACAAACACAGCAAACCTGGAACTTTAAAAAAAAGTATAAGTGCAATTTAAATTTGTATCAGAAAGAACACAATTAAATTTTTTCCATAAATCCCCATTTTTCCATTCCTTTTCCATTCTTCGGTACAGTAGAAAACATTGAAAGAAAATGCTTCAAATCTATAAATCATGCATGAATACACACTTTAAAAAAAGGAAATGGAATGTTTCAAGCCACATTAATTCATTTATTTAATACTTTTTTTAGTATGATTTAAATGCAAATTCGTATTCACTGAATCACTTAAATATTTCCCATAATTCATTTGGTGGTTTTGTTTTTCTCTGTCAGGTGGTAGTGGGCATTCAGGTGTTGGACATTAATGATAACGACCCCGTCCTGCTCAACTTACCCTATAACACCAGCGTGAGTGAGGGAGCACCGGTCCACACCTCCATCACTCAAGTGCGGGCACAAGACTCGGACAGCGGCCGCAACGCTCTCCTCACATACAGCATCACGGCCGGCAACAGTGATGGATCATTCTACATTAATGAGACCGTAAGAGACAGAGGGATATAGGGAAGAAAAGAATAATGTAAAGACGTAAATAATAATGTACGAGTGAACAGACCAATGTTCTCTTCCCTCCAGTCAGGTGTGGTTCAGGTGAACAGGCCGCTGGACAGAGAGAGAGTGGCTGAATACAGCCTCACCATCACCGTCAAAGACAACCCAGACAACCCTCGCATCGCACGCAGGGTAAATAACACAGCATTTCCAGCTTTCACAGCACCATCAGGTGAAAACTCTCATGAGACTCTTTTCTCTCTGCTCAGGACTCAGAGTTGTTGGTGGTGACAGTGCTGGATGTGAATGACAACAGGCCCATCTTCACCCAGTCCAGCTACAGGGGCGAGATCAGTGAAAACTCACCCACAGGTTCTCGTTAACCATATCTTGATTCTCAGAAATGAAGATTGTGTAGAGATCCTCTCTTCAAAGAAAGGGCAGAGAATAAAAGCTTTTTTCTTCTGCGTTGATTGCCTTTGTCATGACAAATCTTTTAAAACACAAGTTTGTTGCACTATTAAAACACTGGGCGATTTTCAAATTGTTTGCAAATTTGCAAAAGTGGCTTCTTCTAACGTTTCTGACATTTTATGTTAACACTTGATCATCGCTCACATAATGCAAATCTGTAACCCATAAGTAGGCACAAGTCTTAAAGGTTAAAAATTGACAAGTCAGATTAAATTTGTATAGCACTTTAAACGGTACAAATTGTCATTATTCAGCTTAATGTTGATTCAATTCAGTTCAGTAACAGTGATGATGTTGCAAAGTGCATCAATTATAAAACAAATTCAATTCAGCAATAAGCAGGTCTACAGAAGACAATCATTATTCAGTTCAATTCAGTTCAATGTTGATTAATTTCTGAAGTAAAACTGTCGACGTTGCAGTTCATCAGTTATTAAATTAATTTGATTCAGGAATAAGGCAGCTCTACAGAAGACAATGATAACATTATAGTGTCATTCAAGTTTTGTTCTCATCTGAGAGCAGTCAAATCAGTAACATTTTCTTAATATTAGTTGTCTTTAAACCCCAACTGAGCAAGATAAAGGCAACAGTAGCAAGGCTTAAATGGCTCCTCTGGCTTAAATGGTGGTTAACGGTGTGATTCGGCATTTCAGGTGGCATCACAAGTATGACATTATTCAATAATCATGAAAGTAAGCATGAAAAACTAGATTATGACTCTCTTGGGCAGCCGAAGTTGGATGAACAGTGATGGTTATGATTCATTTAACATGAGATCAAAGCTAAACCTCTGAAGCCAAATCTCTGAACCTCTCTCTGTCTGTCTGTCTGTCCATCAGGCACCACTGTGTTGATTCTAAACGGCCCAGTTCTAGCAGAGGACAAAGACATTGGGGAGAATGCAATGGTGAGGTATCGTCTTCTGGGAACCAGAGTGGACCTCTTCTCCATAGACTCCCGCACAGGTCTGACGTTCAGCACAGATGCTATGGGTTATGTCTGTTTTGTTTTCATGTTTTCCAAAATTGAAGGCCTCAGGACGTTTTAAAGAAGATATGTTGATATCTTCAAGAGATGATATCAAGAGGCTAATATTCAGTTTGACTGCTCACCTTGATGTAGTTTTTTTCTGTAAGTGCAGTCCATTATTTTATTTTATTTCGTTTTATGCCACCAAATGGAAATGGAAAAATAAAAACAGATTTCCTAAACACTCCCCATCTGCTATTGGTTGAAAAACAGATAAACTCAAGCCATTTGTAAAGCCAGTATTGCTATGTCAGGTTGATTGGGATGCTCAATAATAGAGTTTACACTATTTAGTTTACTTATAGTTGTCTTTGTATATTAAATTAAGAAAGTATTTTAAAATGAAATGAATTTAACCTTTCAAAGTTGGTTATAAATTGGTCTTTTTTTCAATGATTAAATGGTCTTAAATTGAATTCCTTTAAACATGCAGATACTTTTATATCTGTGGTATCAGTTATACAAGATAACAGTCCTCCTACCTTTCATACACCCACAGAGTTTCTCGTAATCAAGCACTACTCCCGCTCATGACAGGTTCTCTTTCACACCCCCTCTCTCTGTCTCTAGGGGTGGTATCAGTGCGTGGGGGTGCTGTGCTGGACCGGGAGGCTTTCTCTGTGCCACGGGTGGAGCTGTTTCTGCTTGGGGAGGATGTGGGAGGTTTAAACAGCACCATTCCACTCACTATCACCATCCTCGACATAAACGACAACCCACCTGTCTTCAATCCATCCAGTTTCACTGTACACCTGCCAGAAAACAGCCCCACAGGTGAGAGAGACAGATGATACAGGTGGATGAACTGGTAGAAAAACTAGTTTACTCTGGTTTGTTGGGCCCCATTGCAGTGTAATTGGGAGTGTGTTGTTGTTGTTGTTATAAATTAATATTTATTAATTAATAATTAATATTGATAATAATAATAATGTTATTCGTGACTTAGTATTTTTTAAGTATTTTTGATTATTTTTTATAAGATTATTTATTTACAAATGTATTACTTTTTAATGTATATATGTGACCCTGGACCACAAAACCAGTCATAAATAGCACAGGTATATTTGTAGCAATAGCCAAAAATACATTGTATGGGTCAAAATTATTGATTTTATTTTATGCCAAAAATCATTAGGATATTAAGTAAAGATCATGTTCCATGAAGATATTTTGTACATTTCCTACTGTAAATATATTAAAACTTAATTTTTGATTAGTAATATGCATTGCTAAGAACTTCATTTGGACAACTTTAAAGGCGATTTTCTCAATATTTAGATTTTTTTGCACCCTCAGATTCCAGATTTTCAAATAGTTGTATCTCGGCCAAATATTGTCCTGTCCTAACAAACCATACATCAATGGAAAGCTTATTTATTTTCAGCTTTTCAGCTTTAATATGATGTATAAATCTCAATTTCGGAAAATTTACCCTTATGACTGGTTGTGTGGTCCAGGGTCACATATGTTTCTAAATTTAAATAAAGCTGAAATAAAATAAAATTAAGTGAAATATAAATGCAAATATTGAATGAAAAAACAGAAATGAGAAATACTTACTTCATTGGATTCATTTAAATGCTAAAATTACTAAAACAAAAAATTTATACATAGTGTGTTTTATGTATTATTGTGTGTATTTCCAGGTGTGGTAGTAACGCAGCTCTCGGCAAGTGATGTTGATGCGGGCTCTAACGGTTGGCTGCAGTATCGCTTAGACAGCGGCGCTCAGGACCGTTTCATCGTTGATGCTCTCTCTGGTGCCGTTGTGGTCGGCAATGCTACGCTGGACCGAGAGGAGCGTAGCTCGTACCGTCTAGTTGTCATATCAACTGACCGAGGCACACCCCCTCTCTCGGGAACGGCGACGTTAACTGTCGTTCTGGACGATGTCAATGACTCCCGTCCTCATTTCATAAGGCCTGTGCAGACCATCAGCGTTAACGAGTCAACACCGCCAGGAGAGGTCATAGCTACTCTCACCGCTGAGGACCCTGATCTACAACCTCGCCTGGAGTATTACATCATCTCTGTGGAAGCAAAGGATGATGGGAATAATCCAGTGGATGGGCTGCAGCAGTCATTTGGAATTGACTTTTACACAGGTGAGCGATTATGTCTTAAGGGACGTCACCAGTAGCTCTTCATTTGAAATTCAGCAACTAAACATTTTTATTAAAAATCTATTTTCTATGGAGAAAATGAATGTGATTTTAACTTCCGGGAACCATGTTGTGCTGTGTTGTGTTGATATTTGTGTCCATCTTTATTCTCAGGTGCTGTTTTTGTACGAAACCCCTTGAACCGAGAGCTGGTTGCCACTTTTGAGATCATTGTATCAGTGCATGACAACGCCAGTGATATTATTGACATGTCCGTCAGTGTACCCAATGGTAAGAAAGATCTTTCTGTCAGCTTACTTACTTTCCGTCTTTCTCTCCCTCCTGTTTTCATTTTTTCATCTATTTAATTTGCTCACCCTCAGGTCATCCAAGATGTAGATGAGTTTGTTCACTGGAGCAGATTTGGAGAAATTTTGCATTTAAATAACCAATGGATCCTCTCCTGTGAAGTAATCCACACCACTCCATGTCTCGTGAAGCAAGAAGCTGGTTTATTGCAAATATGCTTGTGGATTATTAACATTACTTGTGGATTATTGTGACGTTTTGAGCAGCTTTTCGAACTCTCATTCTGACGGCACCCATTCACTACAGAGAATCCATTGGTGAGCAAGTGATGTAATGCTAAATATCTCCAAATCTGTTCAGATAGAGAAACAAACTCATTTACATCTACAACTATTACTTTAAGATTGATCACATTGCAGTTTATTGAAAAGACCAGTATGTGCTCTGGGTGCTGGTAACTAGTGGGACACTATGTCCACACCAGGCTTATTAGCAAGCTTGACCAGCAAAGTTAAGCAGGTTTGCCAGAAACCATGCTGGTGACCAACTTCCAGTTTGTCAGGTTTTCCTTCCTATGATTGCCAATCTTGACCAGCACTAAACCAGCGCGAGGGGGAAATTTGATTTAGTTTCCTATTTCCAGGAAATGAACTAATTGAAATTTAATTTCTGTCCACAGCCAAACTGACCATCAACGTGCTGGATGTGAATGACAACGCTCCTCGTTTTCGTCCTTTCGGGGTAGCGAACTTCTCCGAGAGGATTCTGGAGGGTGCCGTGCCTGGTACCACACTGCTGTCGGTGACGGCTGTGGATCCTGATAAAGGACCCAACGGTCAGATCATCTATCAGCTCCTACACCTGCCCCGGGGAGACTACATAAGACTTGAAGACCCATCTACAGGTTACACACATAAACACATTCGCATTTCTATTGGCTTTAACCATAAACCCTAAGAAACAGAAGCTTGAAAAATGGGTCTTGCCGATTTAATTTTATCTCTAATCGGCATGGTGCATGTTTTGCAAAATCACTATCCACAGGTAAAATTGTGGCCAATCGGACAGTGGATTATGAACAAGTGCAGTGGTTAAACTTCACGGTGCGTGCTCAGGATCATGGCACGCCTCCTCGCTTTGCTGAACTTCCTGTCTATCTGAGGATTGTTGATGTCAACGACAACAACCCAGTCTTTCAACAACCTTTATATCAGGTAAATCAGTACAAACCAGAGAAACAGGGTACTGTGCAGATTTAATGTTTTTCTTTCCTGCTCAATTCAGGAAGTATTTTAATTCTGATAGAGGATATTACAGATGTGAAGCTCATGCAGTGAGATCAAAGTTTGACACTTTAGTGAAAATGCTTCTGGGTTGCCTTTTGCTTATTTAATGCAAAATCTTAATGACTAATTATAGTAACTACGAATTTTAAATATGGCCAGTGATTATTTATATGATTATTTAGTTAGAAGTCTTTATGCATTTTCTAATACCTTTTACTTGTCACAGTTTTCAAAATCAGTTTATTTCAGGATTTAAATGTGATTTTAAATATTTTCAATGTTGCTATAGGATTTTCAGTTTCCACAAAAAAAAAAAAAAACATTAAGCAGCACAACATTGATAATAATAAGAACTGTTTCTTGAGAACCAAATCAGCATATTTGAATGATTTCTGAACGATCATGTGACACTAAAGACTAGAGTATTGATGCTGGAAATTCAGCTTTGCATCACAGGAATAAATACAAATTTAAAAATATATTCAAATAAAAAACTTTTTTTTAATTGTAATAATATTTCACACAGTATTGCAGTTTTTTCTGTGTTTTTCATCAAATCAAGCGTTGGTGCACATAAAGTAAGAGACTTTTAAACCGAAGATTTTGTGTATGTTTGTGTGTGCAGAAGTCTATTTTTGAGGATGTTGCACTTGGCACTATTATTGTAAGCGTGAGTGCGACAGATGCAGACTCTGGCCTGTTCTCTATCATTGAATACGGGCTAGTGGATGGAGAGGGCAAGTTCGGCATCACACCCACTACGGTGAGTGTGTTTGGTGTGAGAACAAAACAAAGACAATAACAAATGCCATTTATGTTCATTTTTAATGTCTTATGTTATCAGGGTGACATCTACATCCTGTCTGCCCTGGACAGAGAGACCAAGGACCGTTACACACTCACAGCCTACGCCAGGGACAACCCTGGAGGCAGCCCCAACAACCGCAGGGAAAACTCTGTGCAGGTACATGCAATGTGTGGATGAGCTGAAAAAATATGGAATTACCTCAGAAATCATATGATCCACATCATTTCATAATTATTACTTCCAAACTCAAAAGTAGGAACTTGGAGGCACCATATGTTGTCCTTTATTAGAGGCCAAATAAAAATATGTTTATGGCTCATTTCAGACACAAAAAGATGAACTTGTGTCATCATTTTATCTCAATGTGAAATCAACATTCAAACAACCTGTTCTGCAAACTGTAAAGTCCAGTTGACCACAGGAAGAAAAACCAAACATGGATAAAATGATTTGAGCAAGAGACTTTGACGCAGTCAAGGTGGAGTCTCCTTCACTTCCAGTTCCTGTTTAAGGAGGATATGAAGAGAGCATCAGCTGTGCAAATGAGGTTTCACAAGATGTGAAGTGTTTGTGAGGTGGCCGAGTGTTCAGCTTGCACTTCCTCTATTCACACTGTTGTTATGAGGAAATGGGAAGTATAGAAGCAAAACAAGCAGAAATTTAAAATACCATCGGCTGATGCAATTTTCAATGCAAGCTTTGCATAATATTGACTTACTAAAAGCTCCAAATGTGAGTAAAATGCCATTACAAATCAGCTTTGGTGAGTCCAGATGGCCAGTAACTGTTTCAGGATCTGTATCATCATTATATGTTTTAATTGGAATTGTTGGTTTGCTGTATTCCCAACCAGTGTTCAGATATCAAACTCTCTTGTACATGTTTGCATTTTTTGTACAGAGAGTTTCAGTTTCATGTGAACAGTTTTGCATGAGCTGACCTCAAATACTTTGAAAAACAACCAAAACAGCTTTTGCTACTCCACCTTATCACCTCTGAATCAGATCTCTGAGCTCCATCTCTCTCTCTCTGTATCTATCAGGTGCAGTTAACAGTGCTGGATGTAAATGATTTCCGTCCACGCTTCTCAGAGAGAGTTTTCACCACTAGTGTGTTTGAGAATGAGCCGGTTGGTACGTCAGTGATCACAATGAAGGCCATTGACCTCGATGAGGGGGAGAATGCATTACTTACTTATAGTCTACAGGGCCCTGGAGCGGGTAAATCACACACACACACACACACACACACACAGATATACAGAAATATAGATACATGGGTTGCAAATTTAAGATGAAAGAATTGGCTCTTGGAATTTGAATTAAATTGGATTTCTGTTACTTTTTATAGTAAATTATACACACACACATCATTTTAACTTACATAATTTTATTTTAACTTACTATTCACCATCGTGTTTGCTACCTTGATTCAAAATCATGTGATTAATTGGAAATTCAAGCCATTCTCAATTTACTTTCCATGTACAATTTGATAAACGCACTCGAGTAAGGCTTACATAGTTTGATGATGTTTCTGATGTCTCTTCCTCTCTCTATCACAGATGCGCTCTCTCTGGATCCTGACACTGGGCTGATTCGCTCCCTGCGGTTACTGCAGAGTTTTGAGAGGTTTAATCTGACTGTGGTGGCGACCGATCATGGCAGAACGCCTCTCTGGGGAACCGCCAGTCTTCAGATCACCGTCATAGATGTCAATGATAACAGGCCGATCTTTGTGCGGCCTGCCAATGGCACTATCATGCACATACTAGAGGTGTGTAGCTGTGAAAAACCAATCGCTCATTTTTATTACTAAATCCTATTTTCTTTGTTTGAATGTGATGTTGAGTGAATGCAGGCTTTCTCACTCATCCTGCAAATTACAACTCGACCACTTTGATGTATTCTCAGTTCTCCCACAGCACTCTTCTTTTGTCTTCCTCATTGTCTTTCTCACATCACAGGAACTTCATAGGAATATCCATTACATGTAGCTGTCTAGTTGCATGCTGAAACACGCAGTAGAGATCTCGTGTTTGCTTGTGTGGTCAAGCTTCCTGTGTACGTCTGACAGCCAAAGTGAAAAGATCGTGTTTCAGATCTTTGTGATCATTTTGAAGCCCTTTATTCCTGAGCCCAAGTGATGAAACCCACCCCAGCGACTCAGAGAGATGTTAACCGTAGTGTCATCATAGCAGATAGTATTTTGAGGACTTTGAGGAAACTTTGTAAGTTCCTCTTGCAGTAAAGACAAGTCTTTAAAACCTTTCAGAAGCACTAAATGGCACATAAAAATATAAATTATGAGATTCCCTGCTTTTAATTCTGACTGAAATCTCTCGCATGGACGAATGTTCAATACTTTGTTCAATACCGCTCAATACTTTGTCCCAAATCTGTCACATGGAGGTCTGTCAAATTTCATCTGGACTGTGAGAGATTGGATGACCTGTTTTTGTTCAGGGTCAGACATCATGTATGAGTGAGCATTCGTTCATGTTTTGTGTGTGTTGTTGCAGGAACAGCCTCCTGGGCTGGTGGTGTATGAAGTGTTTGCCACAGACGAGGATGAGGGGGTGAATGGAGAAGTCCGGTACAGCTTCCTGCAGACTGGAGCAGGAAATAGGGACTGGGAGAACTTCCATATTGATGCAGTGAACGGAGTGATCACCACTGCAGTTAAACTGGACAGGGAGAAACAAGCCCTGTACAGTGTGAGTCTTTCTTTCTAACCAGACCAAACCAATCATTTCAAAATAAAAGACAATTGAAAACAGCAGGAAACCTTCAAAAATGATGCAATAACAATTTAAATCTCTGTATTGGTGTGCAGCTGGTTGTGGTGGCATATGACCTCGGGCAGCCCGTCCCATATGAGACCATGCAGCCGCTGCAGGTGGCTCTGTCTGACATCGACGACAATGAACCTGTTTTTCTTAAACCTCCGGTAATGTTTTGATCATTTTGTTTTTGATTATCAGATATATCACTATTTTTCAAGTACAGACTATAGGCCAGTTGGCCAGTTTAATATTAACCCTGTAAAACCTGACTATGAAATAATAATCATAAAAAAATTATTTAATGAAACATTTAAATTAAACTTTAGACAAAATATTTGTTTGCATTTGTGTTTATCACATTTGATACATCAGGCTTTTATGCCTCATAATATAATGTAATGTAATGTAATATAATATAATATAATATCATATAATATGAAGCTCATACTTGAGGAGGAAAAGAAAACACCTCAATTTTATAAAGAGGGCAAAATAGAGCAAAAATATGCAATTTGGTGCTGTTGCTGATAATTATTAGGCTAATCTGAAATTCTGATAGCTTGTAATGTAAATCAATAAGATCTTTATATCAGTATAATAGACTACTTACATAATATGCATATAAATATCAGTTGCAGTCTGTTCCTCCCCATAATATCTTAGTAAGATATTTAAATGCTTGGTTTTATGATCAAAACTTTGATTATGGAACAAAATATAAAATGCAATGTGCTGCAGTAATGACTGAGAGATGTAAATCACATTCCTCAAAAGCCTGATGTATTGTATTTAATGCTCACATTTTAACATGATTTTTTTTCTAAAAATGATGAACGGGTAATCAAGTAACCCTACGTTGCTTCAGTCTAGTAAATGTTTGTCTTGAATATTACTATCAATATAAAAGTTATTCTTTTGCAGCAGAAAGTCACATGTATGTGGATGTTTTCAGAAATGTACAAAAAAAATTGCTTAAAAAAAGTACAAACTATTAATCAAATGACGGAAGGCATGTAGTAAACAGTTTTTTCAGCAAAGGCCTTAGAAATTTGCATATCAAATATAATGCAGTAGGCTTTAAAGGGACTTTTACATCATGAAATGTGATGGTTGAAATTTTTTCCCATCGCTTATTGCTTAAGTCTTGAATTCTGTGTGTTGCGTGTATTTCAGAGAGGAAGTGTGCCGTATCAGTCTCTGTCAGTACCTGAGCACTCGTCTCCTGGGACCGTTGTGGGGAATGTGACTGGTGCAGTGGATGCAGACGAGGGCTCTAATGCTATCGTCTACTATTTCATTGCAGGTGTGGACACAACATTAAACAACAAAAATGAACCCCTATAGAAGCATTTACATAATTATACCATGCTTATCCAGAGTTTAGCTCCGTTCAGCTGTTCAAGGCTCCGAATTTCATGTGAATTGTAATTGGATTTTACTGAATTAAAATGTATCTGACAAGTAATCTCTCTTTGCTGAACATATTCGTGAAAGAATATACAGTATATGAAGGTTAGTGAACCAAGAATCTTTGATCAACTACTGTAGGTCAGGACTGTTTCTTCTTAGAACATTTCCGCCTGCAGTTACAAATGTACTACTCAGTTTGCATAATTTTGTTGCATCAGTGGTGAAATTCAGATTTCTGAGAAACTTTGAATTTTCCTTATAAACTTAGCAGAACATTGGTAGTATTTCATACATGGCCAGTGTAAACATTTTATTAACTGCATTACTCGTGCTCTTTTCTAGGAGGCGATTCTGAGGGAAACTTTGGTATGAGTGTGGCCGGAGTTCTACGGGTCAAAAAAGACCTGGATCGGGAAGAAATCCTAGTGTATTCCATCATCGTTAAAGCTTCCAGTAACCGAAGCTGGTCTCCTCCGAGAAGTCAAAGGTCACAGCGGGCCCAAGTGCTTGACCCAAGCCGTGACCCTACATTACAGGAAGTAAGAATCTTCCTTGAGGACATCAACGACCAGTCTCCAAGATTCACAAAGATGGAGTACACTGCAGGTAACAGATTTGTTGTATTTTGAAACCATTTTCAACATTTTTATTTTACGAAGGTGTAAAGAGTACCTGAAAACCATACTTGATTAAAAGTACAGATACCTTACAGTGAAAATTACTCCACTACAAGTTAAAAGTCACCAATTCCAAAACAACTTGAGTAAAAGTCTTAGCGTATCTGAATTTAACAGTACTTAAGTATTTTTACTTATATGAAATATAGGCTCAAAAAAGGGACTATACAAAGAGACATGCCAGTGAAAAACTGTAATGTTGTGGAGAAGCTGGAGAAAACAGGCAGAGGCAAGGATCTATGTGCAGGTATTTAATGGAAAACCTAGAACAAACAATAAATCAAAAACCACAGGGAACAAAGAACAGATTGACGGACAAACAGACTACCATTACACTCAACAACTCACAAGGAACTAAAGAAACACTAGGGGTGTATAAACACAGGGGGCTAACAAGCATAACAAGATAACAAGACACACCTGGGTAGACTAATCAAGGGGAACCAATGAAGAAACAGACTATAAACTGACTACAAACAACACGGGAGACAGGAAGTGACAAAAGTCCAAGACAAGGCACAGAGAACGTGCAACAAAAACAATAAAGAGGTGATTTGTGAAGAGAGCATTCATGTTCATTTTCTAAAACCAATATCAAATTTGCACAAAAAAAAAAAGATCCTTCAAAAAGGTCTATTCAGTATAATGGATAAATAAAATTATGAAATATAGGCTCAAAAAAGGGACTATACAAAGAGACATGCCAGTGAAAAACTGTAATGTTGTGGAGAAGCTGGAGAAAACAGGCAGAGGCAAGGATCTATGTGCAGGTATTTAATGGAAAACCTAGAACAAACAATAAATCAAAAACCACAGGGAACAAAGAACAGATTGACGGACAAACAGACTACCATTACACTCAACAACTCACAAGGAACTAAAGAAACACTAGGGGTGTATAAACACAGGGGGCTAACAAGCATAACAAGATAACAAGACACACCTGGGTAGACTAATCAAGGGGAACCAATGAAGAAACAGACTATAAACTGACTACAAACAACACGGGAGACAGGAAGTGACAAAAGTCCAAGACAAGGCACAGAGAACGTGCAACAAAAACAATAAAGAGGTGATTTGTGAAGAGAGCATTCATGTTCATTTTCTAAAACCAATATCAAATTTGCACAAAAAAAAAAAAGATCCTTCAAAAAGGTCTATTCAGTATAATGGATAAATAAAATACAGAGTTCTGGCATTAAAGAGGTGATTTGTGAAGAGAGCATTCATGTTCATTTTCTAAAACCAATATCAAATTTGCACAAAAAAAAAAAGATCCTTCAAAAAGGTCTATTCAGTATAATGGATAAATAAAATACAGAGTTCTGGCACTTTAATGACCACAGAGAGTCAAGACCTCGGTTTAACATCTCATCTGAAAGACGGTGCTTTTTGTCAGTGTAGTGTCTCCGTCACTACACTGGGGCGTTACGACCCACACAGACCACAGGGTGAGCACCCCCTGCTGGCCTCACTAACACCTCTTCCAGCAGCAACCTAGTTTTCCCAGGAGGTCTCCCATCCAGGTACTGACCAGGCTCAACCCTGCTTAGCTTCAGTGGGCAACCAGTCTTGGGCTGCAGGGTGATATGGCTGCTGGTGATATGGCTGCATTCCGCCAAGACCAAATACATTAACATTGTCATGTACATTACCATGCCAATCCCTCTGAGAGTTGTCATGACAGAAATAATGTTAAGTAAAATTAAAAATTAATAGCCTTTTTGCACTGAATGTGCTGTTTCGGCGTCATTGCCGGCTGCAGTCATGTCCTCATCTCAAATAGAAAACACCTGTGATTCACAACTACTTGCTAAGGAACTTACATTCACGTAATGTAGCTTTGTTGACAAGTTTGGGTGAGTAGGGGCTAGATAATAGTACTTTCAGTGCCTTGTAGTTGGTGATATCGTTAAAAGCTAGGTGCCATGCAAAATGTAATGTGTAATTGCAACACTCATTACAAATGTAGTGGAGTAAAGAGTACAGATGCTTATTAAAAAATGTAGTGTAGTAGAGTAAAAGTTGCTAAGTAAAACTACAGAGTATTAAAAAAAAAAGATACTCAAGTACAGTAATTAATTACATTTACTCAAATACTTTAGACCTCTGCTATTTTAGGTATTGCTTTTATTCATTTCAAATTTCCCACCAGTTTTTAGGTTCATTTAATTTTGATCTTTCATTTACTTTGCATTACTTATTTATTTATTTGGTCTAAAACCCTCTAGCGCCACTATCCGCTCAGAACTGACTTTTTCTACTGCTTGCAACTCTTTGGTCTTAAACTTCTACTTCTGCTTTTGCTGCTCATCTAAAATTGATTGAATTACTTTTCAATCTCGATCATCTTCGTTGGAAAGTGTAAAATATATTTCTTCAAATAGACTTCTATAATCTAGTTATAAACTGAAAAAGCTGTACAAATAAGTTATAAAAATATGGTTAAAAAAAATTGCGTGACCCTACATTACAGGAAGTAAGAATCTTCCTTGAGGACATCAACGACCAGTCTCCAAGATTCACAAAGATGGAGTACACTGCAGGTAACAGATTTGTTGTATTTTGAAACCATTTTCAACATTTTTATTTTACGAAGGTGTAAAGAGTACCTGAAAACCATACTTGATTAAAAAAAAAAATGTTATTTATATATTATGTAAATATTTTAATTGCTTTCACATTTTATTTTAATTCAATCCCTATGGCAACCTCTATGGTATGTACTGTACCTGTTTAGATAAGTAAACGTAAGCTTACCTGTCTCTCTTTCTCTGTCAGGTGTGGCTGCAGATGCTAAAGTGGGCTCAGATCTGATCCGGGTTCAAGCGATTGATAATGACATTGGCAACAACAGTCTTGTTCTTTATCACATTCTGTCTATCCGCTACATCAAACTGCATTCCAATGACTCTGAAGACATGGGCAACGTCTTCATCATCGGTGTGTGTGTGCTTTACACACTGTTTAACTTTCTGTTGAAATGTCAGTTAATTTAGATTGGTGTTATTTTTTTAGTGACTCTTCTTTTTTTCCAGGTGAGACTGATGGAATCATCCGGACATTTGACCTGTTTATGGCTTATGATCCGGGTTATTTTGTGGTGGAGGTTTTGGCGAGAGATCTGGCAGGACACAGTGACGTGACTCTGGTGGGCATTTACATTCTCAGAGACGACCAACGGGTGAAAATCGTCATTAATGAGATACCAGAGCGTGTCCGACTGTTTCAAGAGGAGTTTATAAACCTGCTCTCAAACATCACAGGAGCCATAGTCAACACTGATGACGTACAGGTACATGCGTGCTTGTGCTGTCATTATTACGATCATGAGAAATTAAATTACAATCCTTGTCTGTACAGTTATATCCAATATTTCTCCTGTCATGACCATGCAAATGAGTGAATCATATATTTCTTTCCCATAGTTTCATGTGGATAAAAAGGGAAGAGTGAACTTTGCTCAAACCGATGTTCTGATTCATGTGGTCAACAAGCAGACCAACCGTATTCTAGATGTGGAGAGGTAAGAGTTATGTACCAGACATGACCGATACATATCAAATGGGCATTTCTTGAACTGTACATCTTGCTTTATTTTTTTTTATATTGATTATTGCATTTGATTAATGCAGTAGTCTCATCCGCAGTTGCTTTGTTCCTTTGAGGAGGATTGATTGATTGATTCACTGAATTGATTTTCAGGGTGATTCAGATGATCGATGAGAACAAGGAGCAGTTGAGGAATCTGTTTAGAAATTACAACGTTCTGGATGTTCAGCCTGCTGTGACTGCTCGTGCACCTGACGACCTCACCACCTTACAGGTGTGTGTGTGTTTGTATACAATGTATTTGCTGTATTAAGAATACATTATACACAGCATGAATGCCTATTAATTTCTTTCAGATGGCCATTATCATCTTGGCAGTTTTACTCTTCCTTGCTGCCATGTTGTTTATCCTGATGAACTGGTATTACCGCACAGTGTGAGTACTTTCTTTACAAGCAATAGATTTTCACAGAAAGAAGCACCACTTCAAATCCTGTTCTGTCACTTGCCATGTTCACTCACTTCCTGTTCAATGCATAACCAGGCATCTGAGGTTCTGATTTTTTGTTTCTTGCTTTTAACAGGCACAAAAGGAAGCTGAAGGCAGTTGTTGCTGGCTCCACAGGTAAGTTGCTGGGAATGTCCCATCCCTCTGTTTGGAGGAAGTGGAGACTAATCCTCACATGGGTTGAAGTTTAACAAACATGGCTTTGTGTTTGTTGTCAAGGTAAAGCATGTTTGGTTTTCTCTCTCTATCTACAGGAAATCAGGGGTTGATGGATATTCTGGATATGCCCAACACAAACAAGTACTCGTTTGAAGGGTGAGTGAGTGATACAATGGTGTTGTTGATATGAGCCTGTTTGTATATGTGTTAACAGAGCTCAAGACTGCTAAAATAATCACAGGTGTGGCAAAACTTAACATATTCATACTATTTGAGATATGTTCAAAATACAATGTTGATTATCATCTAACAGACTAAATTGCACGGTTTAATTGATTGCATCACAATGCATCTCTTTCTCTGTATGTGCTTGTAGAGCAAATCCAGTGTGGCTAGATCCTTTCTGCAGGAATCTGGAGTTAGCGGCACAGGCGGAGCATGAGGATGACCTTCCTGAAGACTTAAGTGACATTGCTGACCTCTGGAACAGCCCGGCTCGCACACATGTAATAAACTTGGAAAAAAAAAAAAAAAAGCACTCTCAGAATCATGCCATGGTGCATGTATTGTCATCACAAGAACCTAGACCTTCTCTTTGTCTTCTTTTACCTTTGTGGGGTACTTAAGTGTCATCTTCACTTTATAGGGTACTAAATAACTATCTTGTCTTTTATAGGGTACATTTGGACGTGAGCCTCAGGCCTCTAAACCAGAGGATGACCGATATCTACGAGCTGCTATTCAGGAGTATGACAACATCGCCAAACTTGGGCAAATCATGAGAGAGGGGCCCATCAAGGTGAGAACATTCACTCCAAATCTGATATCAGAGCTACTGATGAACCTGGCAAAGGTTGGAGAACATAAACAGGCAAACCAATAAAAATCTTTGATAGCATTTTTCATAGGAGATGGGATCATCATAGAGCTTCAGTACTTTTTGAGGCCTGATTCCTAGACACAAATCTGAACTATAACATTTTTCAAATGTATTTTCAATTTAGAATCAACATTTATGGTGTTATTTTGTCTTAAAACTCAGTTTGGGACCCAATATAATAAAATGTGGAGTGAGATCATGTTCTTAATGAAGTGAAATATCAGAATTGTGCTAAAGGATTCAGTTCATAAGACACTACATGACCAATGCTGCCATCCAATCAGGGCTCGCTGCTAAAGGTGGTTCTGGATGACTACCTGAGACTCAAAAAGCTGTTTGCCGCCCGCATGGTCACCAAGTCAACCAGCCACAGTGACCAGTCTTCAGTCACAGAGGTGGGCGATGTGACAGGGTGCTGTGTTTGCTCTTCCTGTACACCCTCTTCCTCACTGCTGGCTGACTACGTCTCCACCCTGTCCTATCAGTAGAAACCCTGGGTTCTCCTTCTGTCCAGAGTCATGTGACCCTGCTGATGTTTCTCAGGCTGTTTCACAGCCTGCTCACTGCTCTCCACTGCTTCACAGATGTGTTTGCTGCTCTCTGTTTCCTCTAAAACTGCTGTCAAATTGTAAGTTTTTTTGTTGTTAATGGTTATTTTTCTCCTTCCTTACATTGTCTTGCATCCATCCATGCATCCATCTACCAATCTAATTCCATATATGTATTGTTGAATCCATAATATCAATCATCTATCACTCCATCTGTCCTTCCTTCTACCCAACCATCATGCATCTATTTATTCATCAATGCATCTACCAATCCAAAATTCCACACGTCCATCTATAATTGCATCCATCAACAATTCCATCCCACCATGCATTTATTCATCATGCCATCATTGCATCCATCATTCCTTTTATTCACCCACATGCATCCATCTATTCATCTACCAATCCATAAATCCATGCATCCATCTGATTGATAACTCCATCCCACATCCACACATTTATCACTCCATCACCTACAAATCCATAAATGTATTCAACCATCCATAATTACATTCATCAACTAAACAAACCATTAATTCCTCCATTTACCCACTCGTCCATGCATCTGTCCATCCATGCATCCAACTACTATTGCATCTATCCATATTGCACATCCATTCATGACTCCATCATTCTGTTCATTGTTTTATCATTGTATCCTACATTCCTTGTATCCATTCACCAATCCATAAATGAATTCAATCATCCATCCACCTATCCAAACACCCAAAAAAAAACTATTATCCATCCACCATCGATCCATCTAACCAACCAACCATAAACCCACCCAACAAACCAACCAACCATCTATCCCATCCATTCATACATTCACCCACCCAACCAACCAACCATCCATCCATCCATGCATTCGTCACTCCATCATTGCATCAATTCCATTCAATCATTTCATTCATCCATCCATGTTCTCCTCTCTCAGCTGATCCAAAGCGACCTGGATGAAGATGACGACGAGTGTGTTGGTGTCGGAGGTCGAGGAACCCTTCGCTTCAAGCACAAACTCCCAATCGAGCTCAGGGGTCCTGACGGGGTGCATGCGGTTCACGGCAGCACAGGCACGCTGTTGACCTCTGACCTCAACAGCCTGCCTGAAGATGATCAGCGGGCTCTGGCACGCTCCCTTGAAGCCTTGCACGCAGATGGCGGACTGTATGCCGAACGCAACGCCCGAACAGAATCTGCAAAATCCACACCTTTGCACAGAAACAAGGGCAGCGACACTCTGTCTGAGAGTCCGTTAGAGATCACAGAATTATGACTAGCCGAGGCCTCGCTGGTCTGAGAAAACTACAACGTGCATGGCACTCCTGGCTCTTTGTTTTGAATGGAAACTCTTTCCTGCGATGTGGAGAAGAGTTCAGGTTTGTAAGGGCCAGGTGTGAGGAGGGTGTGTAGATGTGTGTGTGGACCTGGAACGTCCAAATCAAGGGCAGCTCATCTTGTCAGGGCTACTTCAAGAGTACTGACACTTTAACCACACACAAACTACACAATGGGCAATGAATGCACTCTCAGACCAGTGGAAGGCCGAATACGGACACTAGTTTTTATTTAGTTACTTTTTCATATTTCAGTGGGACACCAGGGAATAACATGGTGATGTATGTGTATAATGAACTCTTTGAACTGCTTATGAGAGTATATCTGTGGGGCTTGTCACACCGCGATTAACCCTGGGTTAAACATTATTTCACACTTGGAAATTGAAAAAGGGTTTAACTCTGGGTTCTGAAGCTAGAACAGAGTTGGCACTGTTTATTGCAGTGCCATGGGTATATAGTGTGAAACAGTGCAGTGCTAGTAAACGTTGATGAGTTTAACAATAGACAACCAGTTGTAAATGAATTCATTCAAATATTCATGCACTACGTATGGCTGCAGGAAGTATCTTTTTACGATATGTTTAGTCGAATAGTCAGTGTTTAAAAATGTTGAACAACGATGGTAAACATGTTAACTGGAGAGAATAAGAAACAGTATTATTTTATTATTTTTGTATGTATATTGTTTTTCTATAGTGTTAAAATTCACAAAGCACGATTGCAAAGGTTCTCATCTTTTATGCAGGGGTCCCAAACAGTTCCCTTGACTGCCATTGCTTTTACATTTACATTTAGTCATTTTGCAGACGTTTCTATCCAAAGCGACTTACAATTGGGAAATACATAAAGCGATTCTTCTTAAAGAGGCAAACAGATACAGGAAGTGCTCGTAATACCAAGTTTCAGGCATTTGTTCAAATAAGTACAAGCTAGAAAGGGATGGAATAAATAAAAAGACAAAGTTTTTTTTTTTTTTTTAATTTAGGATGAATTTATTTGTCGAAAAATGGATATCCCCACCCTAAACGCACGCCATTAGTTGAGCTCATGTTGCCGCGTCTTTTCGCCCAATCCAACCTACAAATGGCTGGCTTTTAGCTATCGCTACTGCTATAGTATTATTGCGGTACCCATACTTCAAAATACTGTCGATGTCACAGTATTTTCCAGATCCGTTCCATAATGCATTACGTTAGTAAATATACTCACATTCGGTACCGAAACTGAACTTCGTTGTGTAGTGGAGCTTGTAGCTCAGAAGCGTTTGGCATGTAGTTTGAGTGGTACTATGCTACTACGGTTTAATGAAAAATATGAGACGATACACCTTTAAGGCAAGATGGCCACATTTCCATGTTTATAAAAGCAGGTTGCGTGCTTTAAAATGTTAACATTTGTGATCACTGAACATGACAACCCAGGGTAAATTATTAACAATGTAAAAACGTGCTTTATTTATTTATAAACCATGGGTTAACATGTAAGTGTGAAAAGCCCATTTGATATAAAGAAGAAACGACCACAAGAACATAGACTGTACTGCAAGCTGCTCTGTCGGTGTCTTTATAGTGAATTTTAAGACATCACAAAAATGACTTAATGAACTATCTTTAAAAAAAAAAATTGTGAACTATCTGAAAAAAGTGGAAGACTGCATTCAAGAAAATGGACTAAAAGCTGTTCCATGGACCAATGAGGAAAGCCAGTCAGCAGACCAAACACTGTTTCCACTGAACACTGAGGCCAGAGGTTTGGTCAACTACAAACTTATGTGTCATGTGTTTTAATAAAAACGGCAGTGAAACTATTCACAGTGAAACTAGTGCTTGAAAGGTTCATGCCATGCCATAACTCAATTTTACCTTAAAAAAAAAAAAGGGAAAAGTCAACATTAAAATATAAAAGTCAAGCTATTATGTTTCATTTACAGAACACTGCCACCTAAGGGGGAAATACCATGTCTTTATTTTCCTTTACTTTTTTGATAAAGAAAAATAAAGATTACAAAAGATATTTTTGGAAAAGAAAAATGCTGACCTACCAAACAGAGTTAAGTATAAATGGTTGTATTTAATTGTATTTATTTTTCAACATTTTATACCAGATTATTTAAATGGTGTGTTTTAAGGCATTATAATTTTTTATATCCCCTTTTTTGTAAGTTTTTTTCCCTCTCATTATTGTCTAGTCACCAGCGATGAGGCTGTAGATGGAAAATCTTTGTGGATCCTGTTTGAATAAAGAAAATATGCAACGGTTTTGCCTTAAGGTCCTGAAGATGATAAAATATTGACCAAAGCAGCAGTCATCATGAGGATGGCATTCCTCTATGTATTGAAGCCTAGCAGCAGGATATTAAAGACAGTAACGTGGCCCATGATACACGTACACACTGCACTGACAGAAACTAGAATATCTCAAAAGTCCTGTTACTTATTGAATAGTGTATTAAAATCAAACTGGAAAAGTTAAACGATTACACAATCATGACACCCATATAAATGCTGCCATCAAAGTGGAAGGTATTTTTTGTTGGAATATGTTGTGAACCCAAAGTTGTCCAAAATAAATGGAAAGAAAAATGTAGTTTTGTATTGTTTTTAATCATCTTGCTAGATTATGCAAGTGAATACAAAGATTCTTCTGCCACCTAGGGGCATTTATACTAGAATAGCAGGCCTTCATGTTTGTAAAATGTAAGTGTAAACAGATACTTAGAGCCTCATTTATGATACATGAACATTATGTAAATTGTCACTGAATTTAATGTGGTAATTTACACAAGAACAGTTTATGAATAATTAAAGAATTTTGTTTCAGACCCAATACATTTAAGATGTAAACTCAAAGACGACGCTAAACTACAGTTCAGCCACATCAAAATGTATTGATTTAGAAAACAAGACTTCCATCAGATTCACTTGTGTCCAGAACAAGTCAGTGAAATTAACTGAAAGGGCTTACATTATAGTTCAGAAATGGCCTCCGATTGGTAAAAGAGTATCAGAGGTGGTTCCTGATTGGTTGAGAAGTCTGGGTTAGCCTGTGATTGGTGGATATCACAGTCAGATCAAATTAGGGTTTGATTAGTTCTTCTGGTTGGATCTGCATTATGTGGCACGTGATGTGGAGTTGCTCAAACCAGAGGAGGCACCAGTTAGAGGCATTTTCTTCAGTGTTCGGTTAAGCTACAGAAGATCAAAGAGGTACAATCAAAATGTGACAACATAGACGGTTCATTCAAAAACAGATCCATAAACTAATTTAACGAGGAAATAAATGTATAGAAATGTACAGAAAATCTACATAAATGTAAATGTTTAAAAATTATTCAAGAGCACGTACCTCCTCAAACTTGTGGATCTGTCGGATAAAGAAATCTCCATAGCGACGGGCAACCTTGGTGTCTGCAATATGGATCATATCCTGGTGGAAGACCAAGTAAATTCACTATTAGAGTGACTCGCCAGTAAAAAAAAAAAAAAACTAAATATTATTTTCAAAATAATAAGACAACTGGCATGAATATTGTAGCCCCATATTTAATCTCAGAAATTAAAGTGTTCAATTTGGCGGTTTAAAGACAGAAACTCGACACACACACACACCTTGTCAATGTAGAAGTCGACCTCAGAGGCAGACTGAAATTCTCCATCCAGAGCAGAGATGCCACTGGTCCACACCAGGTTCTTCATCTTGTGTTTGAAGACCAGCAGCTGGATGCGAAACTCCTGCTCGGACATGTCCAGGAATCCAGCCAGTTTGGCCACAGGCATGGTGGTGTAGAGCTTCAGGAAACTGACAGAGACACATGGAGTCAGCAGAGGACATTTCAAAGTGAAGGAGAGCTCATTACACATCATCATAGAATTCTTGTTCTTCATCCAAAGAGACAGACCTGCCCTCAACATGAATAAGCTGCTGTTGTACCTGCGGATGGTGGAGAGCTGCGCCTGCTGCTGCACCTCCTCTGCAAACACCTTGAGCTGCTGCTGGAATGGTTCTTTGTGATAATTTGGATGAACATTATCATAGTTTGGAACTACGGGTGACAGAAACTTGGGGCAGGCAAAGCTGAACAACTCCTCAAACACCTGAAGATCTCTGAAAAAGAGAAAAAAAACCCTCAATTGCTCCTTTTATTGTCTATATAAATTATACATGATATATTATCATTTTAAAATATATGCTATATTGAATATACTTTGATCAAAAATTTTGGGGAGAGTAAGTTTTTTTTTTAAACATTAAATTGAGCAAGGATGTATTAAATTAATCAAAAGTGACAGTAAAGGCATTATAACATTACAAATGATTTTCATTTCAAATAAATGCTGTTCTTCTGAACTTTCTATTTAACAAAGAAAATTCATCACAGAAATAAAAAACATTGAAATGGAAGTCATTTTAATTTCCAATAATATTTCACAATATTACTGTTTTACTGTATTTTTGTTCAAATAAATGCAGTGAACCTAAGAGACTTCTTTCACAAACATAAAAAAAATAAAATAAAAAATGTTACCATCCCCAAAGTTTTGTATGGTAGTGCATAGGGATGCTCCGATCCGCCTTTATCGCCTCCGATACCGATTCCGATACCTAGGGCTCGGTATTGGCCGATACCGATCCGATACTATGAGCACGAAGCGCTTACAATGTGCGCATCCGGTGTGCAGAATGATGCGCTTGAAGCAACATGGAGTCACAGCCTGTGTTGTTTCAAGCGCAGTGTTGTTTCAAGCGCATCATTCTGCACACCGAATGCGCACATTGTAAGCTCTTCGTGTTAAAAACTACAAAGCACAAAGTGAGGAGAAATTGATGCGTAGTGTATTATATCTGTGCAGACATTTATTCACAAATCAAGTATAATGGGAACACAGAATGATCTTGGAGAGAGCTTTACCTAACTGACTGTCGTAACTGAACGCAACCAGGGTTTAAAGGGGTCATATGATGCGATTACAAGTTTTCCTTTCTCTTTGGAGTGTTACAAGCTGATTGTGCATAGATAGGTGTTCGGCCAATCACAATGCACTGGGTCAGCTGGCCAATCAGAGCAGACTGCGCTTGTCAAAGGAAGGGGCTTTGTTGAAAACGACGTGTTTGAGAGAGGCGGGGCATAGAGGACCTACAATAATGTACAGTATTTGAAAAATAATGTTTTTTGAACATTAAAGCATGTCAACATATTCTGTTACACCAAATACACAAAATAATGATCTTTAAAAAAGCATCATATGACCCCTTTAAAGGCTGAACGAATGACTGACAGCCACAGCGGAGAAAAGAGTTAGTGTGAACTTTAATGTAAGGACTTAAATATTCATATGTAGCTCACATTAAGGTATTGTATGGCTTCAGAAGTAACACAGAATAATTCGCACAATTGGGAAAGGAAAAAAAAATTAAATAAAATAATCTCGGATTTGGATCGGCCCTCTCTGACCGATACCCGATCCGAAAAAAATGGCACTATCAGAGCCGATGAATATCGGATCGGCGCATCCCTAGTAGTGCATACATACATAACTTAGCATAATGAGTGTTCTCACCCTTTCTGCATGCGGAGCATCTTGTCTCCGTATTTCTCGCGCAGCTGTGTGTGAATGCTCTCGTCGATGCGCATGGGGTACATAGTGAGAGCGATGGCCAGCAGCCCGTGCATCTGCTCATTCTGTTTATTAATCTGTTCAGAAAACAATAAACAATTTAGATTAAGCATCACACCATTATGACAGTACAGACTTGAAAGTACAACAGAATGAAATACAATCTTGAAGTAAAACACCTGGAATATCAATGCACAAAATGACAGCACCTTCATCAGGAATTACATTTTTTGGCATTTTGTATGTAATCAGCATTATCCTTTATGCAGTAATAGAGTAATTTGAGCATTTTAACAACCAATACTACAAAGACAAAAAGCACTGACCATCTCATACTTGTAAGTGGTTCTCTGGAACATGTTTCTGGTCCTCTGGATGTACAGCAGGATGTTGGCGAAGACACGAATAGCATCCTGATAGCGTCTCATCATCAGATACGCGAAACCCACATAATAATAGGTGGTGATCTGACACTCGGGCACACGTGAATACATGCTCTGAAAAACACAAGATAACCAGATTTGATTTGATGAACAATGTTAGCACGCTGCCGCACCTCTTTTTTGTCTTGAGTAGGGATGTAACGGTATGAAAATTTCTTATCACGATTATAGTGACCAAAATTATCACGGTTATCAGTATCATCACGCTATTGTTAAAATGTGCTGAATATGTTAAAAAAGTACCGACACATAAATCACTTCAAGTTTTATATTTAAAAATCAACAAGCAACAAATAAAAATACTTTTTGTTTGCATAATCACTAAAACAATAACATTACCAATGATGTTCGGATTTTAAATGACAACTTGACTGACAACAGTTTAATAGCATGTTGAAATATCTAATGTAAATGTTCAAATAAAGCTTTGAAAAAGTTTAATAAAAAGGTAAACCTCACATTTCAGCCTTTAAATAAAGAATAAAGATATAAGTCGAAATGATAAATAATTAATAAATGATTATATGTATTTTATCTGCTCCATAAATAATTCTAGATAACTTATCTGAATTGTTTAAATGTGTAGAATCCACATAAGCTTGTTTTTCATCAACCGGTCAAAATTGACAGCAGGGCATGCAAATTCGGTCCGTTTTTGGCCAGACAGAAACCGCACACAGGCTGAATGTAAATATAAGTCTCTGTAAATCCACTCGCTGACAGCAGATGGCGCTTATGGAAAAGCTGAAATAGAGCTGTTTCCGTAACCTCCGTGGACAAAGCAGTATTGCGATTAAGAACACTT
>NW_015557379.1:2873664-2880331 GCF_001515605.1 Sinocyclocheilus anshuiensis | reverse complement strand
TATCTGCTCCATAAATAATTCTAGATAACTTATCTGAATTGTTTAAATGTGTAGAATCCACATAAGCTTGTTTTTCATCAACCGGTCAAAATTTACAGCAGGGCATGCAAATTCGGTCCATTTTTGGCCAGACAAACTGCACACAGGCTGAATGTAAATATGACACTAGGTGGCGCTTATGGAAAAGCTGAATTAGAGCTGTTTCCCGTGAACTCCGTGGACAAAGCAGTAGGGCTGCAACTAACGATTATGTTGATAATCGATTAATAGGATAAAAACTTACCTTTTTTTAATTGGGTGTTTTGCTTATTATAACTATATAAAACCCTAAATCTGGGTATTTATGTCTATAAGTGTACTTTAAAAAATGCAAAAGACACGTATTGAGTTGAACTATCTTTAATTTTGACATTTTAAACCTTAGATAAAACACAAAAGTTTGCCCAGTTTTTGAATTTGAACAGTAAACCTGCTTTAAATATCCAAAATATAAATAAACAAAAGCAAAACAAGTACTGAGTTGTACTCATAAAATTCACATTATGAAATTAGGACATAAACATGCTGGCAATAAGATATTAGCAGCAGAACTTGTTAAAATATCAAAATTATAAATAATAAATAATGAATGTTACTGTAGAATGAGGTAGAATGCAGAAGAACAGGAAAACTGTCACTTTTCAAAGTTGTTCATATGAACATGTTTCTTATTAATTTTTCCAAAATTTAGAATTGGAATGCAAAAATGTCAGCATGTCCACATGCTCTGGGTTGAGGCTGGCTCACTTCTCCTTTGAACAAATTCACTCATGCTGAGTTGTTTTTTTCTGAAAAAAAAAAAACAAACAAAAAAATTTGTATTGTTTTTAATGATAAAATGTTCACAAAAATCACAGACATTGTTCAGTTCAGTTGTGAAGATATAAGCATCTAAAATTCATAATTCATTTAATTTTGTATGATAATTAAATGATATGCATAAATGAAATATACAAACATTGAATACAATCATGTTAACGTAGCAAAGCTGCAGTAAATCACGTTTGAAAAAAAAAAAATAAGTTAACTGTTGTAATAGACAAATGCTATAAAAAAAAACAGAACGAAACGGAGAAACGCAGCAAGCTAACAGGCTTGAATAAAAAGAAAGGAAAAAAATATGCATTGGTGCACAAATGCATAAGCATTCGCTGAAAACCACAACACTGACTAACAGCTGTTATTCGCTGCTTTTAGATTTAGTGTTTGACGCAGTTCGCACTCCACGCCATATCGCGTACGTTATCTTGCCGTCACGCTCCCCCGTCACGTGCTCAGCCCAACTAATCGATAACGGCATTCGTTGACAATGAATTTCATTATCGATTATTATCGATTAGCTGTTGCAGCCCTACAAAGCAGTATTGCGATTAAGAACACTTCCTTTAGGTATTACATGGAGCGAAGATGAAAACAAAATGCCATCGAATCGTTTCTGAAGACAGTCAGAACCTTCAGAGGTACATTCATATAATTAATTCATTCATATATTAATTTGTATAATTCCCTTAGCACTCTTTTAAAACCTCCCAGCTTTTCCACCCTGTTTTCACTCAAAACGAAACTACTCTGCTACTGTGCGCACGTGAGACTGTTACTTAAAATTGTGCTTTATGCTGGACAGTATTTATTTATAGCGAGTTGTTCAAATCGCGGTAATCGAATACAGTTTTAATGATAATTAAAAGATGAAACGGTAATACTAACCGTGGGGAATTTTATCATGATTTATCGTCAAACCGGTAATCGTTACATCCCTAGTCTTGAGACACTAGCACTCACTCAGTGACAATAGTGGGGTATTTTCTTACCTTCTTGTTGAGCTCGATGTTCTCCAGGACTTTGATGGCCTGATAGTAATCGCCCAGCAGAGAGTGAAGCCTCAGCAATCCCACCAGACTGAAATAACCCAACATCTTATAGAGAGAGTGACGGCCGTATTCTCCAGCCACTGACTCTGGGTCACCTGTGACACAAACACCGGCGTCACACTGACATCTGAATTAGACGAACAAGAAACCAAGGCATGAGAACTGGTTGGCGTCTTTCACCTCCGCTAGTGTACACCTCCAGCTGACCGTTGATGTTGCTCTTGTCCACCAGAGAGTGAAGGACATTCAGCACGCTGTGAACGTTCCAGATCTTGGGATTGTTCCTCAGGAACTCGATCTCCTCCTCTGACTTCTTGGCCGTCTTACAGCGATACTGACTGAACGACTGGAACTGCAGAATGGAGAGAGAGTTCAGCACCTGCCATTCTTCACTTCTACACGAACACATCAGTAACAGAGAAGGCGGCAGTATAAGAGAACTTATGAGGACAGAGGCTCTTCTCAACTAACTTACCTGGTAAATGAACTCATCAATTATGTCCCATAACCACTGGTTAGGAAGCTCCAGAGGTGCTGGTCCATCAGCATCTGACAACATGTAACACATTAAATGTGCTGTTGTAAATCCATCAAACCCACTTAAATTGACTACTTCAATGGACTGGCTGATCTAATCATAAAAACCCTTTGACAATATTCAAAAAACACAAACATTCTGAAGTACATTTTTATGTTTTTATGTTAATTTTTTTTATGACTGAAGCTGCATTTACTTAATTAAAAATACAGTAAAAGCAGTAATATTGTGAAATATTATTATAATTCAAAATAACTTTTCTACTGTAATGAATTTTAAAATGTAATTTATTCCTTTGATGACAAAGCAGAATTTTCATTATTACGTATTATTAATTTTAGCATCATTACTCCAGTGTTCAGTGTCACATGATCCTTTAGAAATCATGCTGATTTGCTGCTCAAAAAATATTTATCATCAATGTTAAAAACAGTTGTGCTGCTTAATATTTTTGTGGAATCTGTGATACAATTTAAGGATTCTGCAATGAACAGAAAGTTTAAAAGAGCAGCCGTTTTTTTTTTTTTTTTTGAATAAGAAATCTTTTGTGACATTATAAATGTACTGTCACTATTGATCAATTAAACGCATCCTTGCTGGGAAAAAAAAAGCATTAATGCCTTTCAAAAGAAAAATAAAAGACTTATACTGACCCCAAACTTTTTAACAGTAGTGTATAGAAATAATAGCATACATATTAGACAATATTTTAAAAACTACAATATAAAGAATGAATTAATTAAAATGTTGCTCAAATAGGAAGATACATTGTCTGCATATTTTAATATTTATGATTTTACTCTGAAGTGGCTCAAATTGTTTATACACTTAAAAAAAAAAAACTTTTTCCACAACACAAACATTTGAAATATTGCCCAAATTTAATTCCATCACATGTAAATGATGAGTTTGCACTCACTGAGAATGTAGTTGAAGAGGTTGCAGTAATTGTAGTAGGACTCAAACCTCTGGTCAAGAGTTGGACCTCCCTGCATAAGAGAAAAAGCCTCATTATTGACAGTTCTTCACATCAGAGCTGAGACTCATGAGCTAAAACTATATTCACAAAGACTCTTGTTGTCATTCAATGAGACAGATGAGCAAAAACACTCACGCTGACTTTGGCGTAGATGTGCCTGTAATACAGCTCCTTGTAGAGGATCAAGAAAACCGCATCTGTAACAGACAAAACAGCATGCCCATGTCAGCAAAGAAAAATTCAATTCAGAGCTTCTGATTCCTTTCGATGAGCAAATATCACTCACCGTTGCCAACCAGGGAAGCGATGGCTTCTGCCTCCGGCCATGGAGAAGTCTTAAAGAAGCGTTCGGTCAGCTTGTTCCAGCTAAAATGAGATAAAAGCTAAATCAACATTTCCAGACATCAGAACAACACAGTCTATAAGCGTGCGGCTGCGCACCTGTTCTCGTACACATCCTGGATCTCGTAGATCTTCTGCTCAATGCTCTCGCTGGACACGCGGTTGGCCTGCAGCTCGTAAACCTTCTGATCGATCAGGTCTGAGATGGTTTTATGAAAATACTGCAGGAAGTTCTTGATGACCTCAGGGATCACATGATACGTCTGCTGATGCTCATACTGACGTTCATACGCCAGATCAGCTTTAGGGTCGCCTGCAAAAACACACATACACTTTGATAATAGTACACATTTACTCACTTATCAGTTTAGAAGCTATGCAATCCATTCGGCAGCTTTATTAGGATGACAAAAAGCTTAATATTACCAACGCATTAATAAATATAGACACCCATATAAAATGGCCATACAACAATATTGATAATCAATAACGTTACTTACCGGTGTGATAGTCATAATCACCGGGGCAGTTATAAGGGTCATACTGCAAACAAAAAGACAGTTTAAATGATACTGTCTGATATTTTAGTAAGTCTGACATTTTAACATGAACATGCAGGTTGACTTTTGTAACGATAATTAACAAAAGGAATGATAATGAAGTCTTATCGTGACGCTCCACTGATTAACATCAACACACGTTATACGCTTGAAACCCTCACACATGCTCTCGTGTCTCTACAGTCACGAGCACTCGCCTCTTCATCGTCCATCGGGTAACTAGAGATGAGGAATGTTTATTCCTCTAATTGGCTTTTAAACCTCTAATAAACCCCACGGCTGCCGCAGAGCACGACCGGAGGAGAGAGAGGAAGTCCACTGCACATATTTCCGGTGACGCGGTCGAAGCGCATAAGGCATTGTGGGCCAGTGGCGGAATCCTTTGGCTGAATTGGAAGTAAGACTTATTAATTCAGACGCGAAACAAGCAATTTTAAACATTCAAATACAAAACATAATTGGCTACTGAAAATGTCTTTCCCAGACAAGACATAAACATTATGAAACAAGACAAAGAAAATAAAGCATAGGAAATAAAAGAACTTAATCAAATAAACAACCCTTACGAAAATTAACCATTGTTTTACTACAAATAGAACCAAAAAAACTTAGGATAGTTAAACCATGGAATACATGTGGTTAAACAAATGGTAATCAACATGCCAAAAAAAAACAAAAAACATGATTACTACTCTTTTACAACAGTAAAACCATGGTTAATTTTCGTAAAATGTTCATAAATACACGTGGGGACCAGTATTTTTTTTTGTAAATATATATTTTATATTTAAGTTTATATTCCTCTATTAAATAACAGAATTTCAAGGCATTTATTAATTTCAGTGTTAAGAAATAATGACACAGTTCCTTGTGAAATATGTCGAAATTTGGTAAAGTTTTCAAGGATCTATTCGTACATAAAACAACTTTCGACTGTAATTATAGTCATTACTAAATCACACGTTTCATTTTTTTTTTCATAAATATACCAAAGATCACATTTTCCTTTTTTCCCCCTCTCTTTTAATTCAGTCAAATTTAGGAAATCCTCCCAAAAAGCAAACTCACAATCATCATCATCACAATCAAAATAAACTATGTGACACAATAATCCCTTACTAATAACAAAGACTGTATAATAACACCAAAATAATGATACTGAGGAAATTCAATACCCATAAAATTGAAAAACGAATAAATGATTAAAGCTTTTGGTATTTTATTTAATTTACTGTAGTAGTATATTAATTTAAAGATTATTATACTTTTTTATTAATAATAATAATAATAGTTATTATTTGCCGCATATTGGCATTTTACCAGCTATTTTTATGGTGAATGTTCTCTGATATAGAGCTGCATTTCCACATGTGTCCTGTAGATGTCGGAGATGTTCCTATAATTGAGGATTCACACCTGCCCATCAGATTCACTGTAACACAGCAGAGTTAGGCTATTTCATCCAAGTTTTTATTGGCTTTTATAATGAGGTATTTCGTCAAGTCACAAGACAAGTAATGAAACACCATGGATTATTGCGATTTTGTCAACAACAAGACACCCAGTCAATATTTAGTGTAGAGCTAATGAATTCAGTGAGTGAACACGAGAGGCAAAAATAGAAAGTGTGCCCTTTGAATGAACACAACTCTGAAATCCCACATGTGTAGTTTTGCCTCTGCGCTCCTGGGAATGGAGGCTGTTATGAGTTTCAATAACTGCTGCCATATGTCTACTTATTTGGCTTGAAGAGAATTGGAGAAATGCTGTTCAAAGTGTTTGTTTTGAATTGCTTTAAGCTACTCTGGCATGTTAGTGCAAACAAGCCAAAGTGTTCCAAAAATTAAAAACACGCACAAAGATACAGGAGGGATTTTAGTGATGTATTGATTATTAATAGTGATGGTGCTTCTGCTGAAGATGATGGGTTTCTGTAAATGAAGATGGAAAGTGTTAAACATCAGCATTTTACATAGATCATGTGTGTACACGTATTCCTAAACAGTCAGAAATTACGTCATCATTATTTACCTCATGATTACATTGTTTTATATTTTATTATTATATTATATTACACAATAGGCTATTCTATTCTATTCTATTCTATTCTATTCTATTATATTATAAGCCAGTACAGCTTATCACTTCAGCTTCAGTTCAGCTTGTCACTTCCAAACAGAGAGTGATTTACGTGTGTTGTTGAGAAAAAAGTGCAGAGGGAGGGAGAAGACAGAAGTTTTTTCCCCTCAGCTACCAGCATCTGTAAGAGATTCCACCCAAACTTACCTCCCGACTACAGCACGGGCATCCGATAAACACACACACACACACACCGAGG
>NW_015557379.1:2862189-2873488 GCF_001515605.1 Sinocyclocheilus anshuiensis | reverse complement strand
GGAAAGAGAGAGAGAGAGTCACACACTTGAGCAGAGGAGAGGGTCAAGACAGTCCAAACCGAGCGCTTCACTTCATTACGCACAGAGAAATCACGCAGAACACAACCCACGCCCGCGATACCGAGCACACATCAAGAGCTGTGAAGGGACGGGGTTTAAGGAATTACGCGTCACGTTGGAGAATCGATCGGGTCTAAAGTGAGTTTTTGTGGATTTGGTGCGTCTGGAGAGCTGTGAGGATGCGCGTCTGGGTCCTGCTGCTGCTCTGCGCTCTTTACGCAGGAGACGCGCACAAACTCTCCGCGCTTACGGTGGGTCACCACACACTACACTTCACAATCAAGCTATATAATCGCTCACATTAATAGAACGATTGCTGATGAACAAATATTAATAGTCTGTATGTTAAAATTATGGTTTATAGCATTTCTGACTGACTCTTTCAATGTCTTTTAACCAATGTCCAGTAATATTATGGATATGTATATTTTGGTATATACTGCATAAACAAGTCATATTACTAACATGATGTCACATGATGTCACAGCACAAAAAAAAAAATATATATATACACACACACACACACACACACACATATATATATATATATATATGGTTTTCTGTTTCATACATTTTTTAATTTTAAAATTTTTATTATTGTTATTAATTTTCAAGCCAACTTATATATAATAACATTTCCCAATATTTCAGAGAAAGTGATTTAATTTTTAATCTTTAAATGTATACAGTGCAAATGTTTTAACTGGTAGTCTTTTTGTGGCACCCTCAAAATGTTCTTTTTTTCCCCGAGACAAATTATTTACACCAGTAAAAATCACTAGTATGGGTCAGATCAGGCAGAAATAATTCCTAATGTAATTTGATCAGTGTAGTAAAATATCACTGGTTTTGTCATCAGAATCAGAATTCATTGTTATTGGACAAGTCTGTTTAGTGTTTTTCACTCAAGGACAGTAAATATGGCAGTTTGATATGGGTTTTTGTGATGCAGACTCTTTGTGGTTGTGCTTCTGTGTTTGTTTAGTAAAACAAGAAGCTGAGACACAGAGTAAGGTGAGATGAGTAATCATGAGAATCCTATTTGGGATTAAGACTAGTGATGTTTGTGTACTCGCAATTCAGGAGGGTAACCAGAGATCCACAAGCTTTCTTTCAAACAATCACATACACACACACACACACACACACACACACACACACACACATAGTGGGAGCTACAGGTGCACACCCACCTTATGCTTTCCTTTATATGTGACAAGCGCTTGGTTTTGGCTGCTAAGTGCTGGGAACAGGAGATTTTCTCCCGTTCCTGCGGCCGCTGGCCTCTACATGGACGTCTGCCTGTGTACACAGGGTTAGGACTGCTGATTGCGGGAAGCCGCTCCCCATTAACCGAGTGAGAGAGTGAGTGTAGCTCATCCCAGAGGGACATGACCGCTAGAGAGAGAGAGAGAGAGAGCGATACACGGGTACACTGGTCCACCCTGAGCCTGGACACAGAGCAGCTTTGACGGACCTCGAATCCCAGGCATTTATGTTCAACCAAACTTGCCCCAGCTGAATGCTAGAGAAGGTTTGCACTTTCAATAGTGAGACAGGAAACGGCCCACTTTCTAATCCATAAATGTTGGTAAATGGTCAATATTTGTGTACCTGTCAGGAATTGCAACAAATGTTGTATATAATCAAGTGTGCTTTGCAGCTGTCTGGGATTTTTGCATTTGTGGTCACATAGTTTGTTCTTTACCAAATGCACCGATAACATGCAAAGAATATATTTAATATTTAATGCTATACAGAAGCTTTTGTTGAATGCATATTCGAGAATCACATTAATAGAGCAAAGCTCACTCTCTTTCTGATTTGCTATATATGGGGCAGGTATTGTAGTATCATTGATACAGTTTTTATTAATAATTGTATTTAGTTTTTCTTTTTATATTTACAATTTTCATATTTAATATCCATATTCTCATTTTAATTTAAAAATGTGTCATTTTTATTCTTTTATCCTTTTTAGATTTTTAATTCTTTTTTGTCTAGTTTATAGTTATTAGTTTTAGTTATTTTAGTCAACAAAATGTTTCCTTGGCAGCTAGCTAAAATAAGATAAGTTCAAGTTTTTTAAATTGAATTTTATTGCAGGTACTGTTTATTTGATTAATTTTATGCAAGCTTCTAGGTACTGTTTTTATTTTTATATTTTTCATTTTTATTTTAATTTGAGTACATTTTTTGTAATTGTGTGTTTTATCAATTTATTATTTTTGATATATGTTTAGTATTCTTTGTCTATATAGTTTTTAATAAATTTTCAGTTTTAGTTTTAGTTATTTTAGTACATGAAGTTAAACTAAATAAACCTTGGCAACTAGGTAAAATAAAAAACATTTACACTTTTTTATACTTTATTTTATTAATTTCAGTTAGTTTTTGTTTTTATATTTTCCATTTGTATTTACAGTTCAGTTAAAGGTTTAGTAATTTTGTTGTGTTTTTGTAATTTTTATTAGGTTTTTAAAACTATGTCTAGTTTTTATTTTTTATTTTAGTTTCAGGTTTCACATCAAATGTACTAAAATAAATAGTGTACTAAAAAAAAGTACTAAATGTACTAAAATAAATGCATTTTAGTACACCAAATGAAAGTTTTCTTTCAATTCAAAATTTATTTCAAGCAACATTTTTTTTAATGGTTTTAGTTCACTATAATAACCCTGATTTGAAATCCCAAGAGTGTTATTTTCTCACTGTGTTGACTGCCCAGCGCACTGCTGTGATTTCACTCTGGGCCGTAGACCGCTGAGTTTTTACCTGGCATAGCGTTCTTGGAGCTGATGGAGGCTGTTAGCACCAAGGCCAGAGATACAGTTGCTGTCAATGTTTCTCTGCTGGCATCTGCTGCTGCTCGGCCTTCTGGGATGGCAGCTATGTGGCACGGGCATGAATCAGGGCCTGTGATGACGAGGTCTCATGGGCACCTGCTGCAGCCGTGCCGGAAAGAGAAGATATGCTGTTATTTGAGAGAGAGTAAACAGGGGAATTCATTTCAAGTCTCTAGGTACGAACCTCTCGCTACAGAGCAGCAGGGCTCTGTTTAAATAAACTAGCCGTCCCGAGGTGTCAAATTCACCTGTACTAGTCCATCGTCAGGTTTGGTTGGGCAGAAAGAGCTGCCAGCCGAAAAGCATAACAAAAAGGGTAGAAGACAATATGTGAAGACTAATACAGTCACATTAGCAAACTTTTTTGTGCACAAAAAAGCCTGATGTTGATAGTATGAAGCACAACTCACAGAAAAGTCATTTTCAAACCAAGCAGATTTCTATTGGCCAGTGCAGCAAATTTACTAGACCAATGTGAACCCAATACGAAATCAACATTCCCATTCGTGTGGATTTCATGTGCGAAAATTTGCCAAATTTGAACAGTAAATGTAACCAAACCTTAAATCAATCCATGCAGCAGATTATGGGAAGGAATGCACAGTTGTCAGAATCAGAGTGCTGTGATTTACAGAGAAATGCTCTGGTCGACTCTCCGCCGCTCATTACTTACAGGTCGAGTAGGGATGCCTCTACATCTAAACGTTAACAAATGGCTATGGGTAGTTAACCTGGAGGTCAGAGGTCATCCCATCTCACTCCTCTTACTCAGCCTGGCAGAGCGGAATGTGGGAGCGTGGGACACACACACACACACACACACACACACACACACACACACACACACACACCCACACGCTTGCTGTAAGCAGACTGATCTCAGAGCTGTTGTCTTAACTTCTATGACACAGTTAAACAGGGTTGCAATGCAGTTTGTGCAAAGAGGCTGTAACTGAAGGATGGGACAGCATTTATTAAACATAATTGACCCAACAGCATTATATTAAATAATACTCACAAAATACTTTATTTTTATTGAATCCTAAACACACAACATAAAAACTTTACAGATATAACGAGACATCCAAACAGACAATAACCTCCTAATACAGGGGTTTACCAAAAAATAAAAATAAATAAATAAAATCAAATGAAATAATTGCATAAATAAGTAAATAAAAATCAAAATAAAAAAATAAAAGATAGCAGTTTTTAACTTTTTACTTTAAAATGAACTCTCAAGTAAATAGAATTGTATACAGAATTCATAGACAGAGTCAAGAGATGTACAAAAAAACAACTATAAAGACCTTAAAAATAGTTTATCTTGTGATTATATGAAACTTACCAGTTAAAATCATAAGATTCACCATAAAATTAACAGATTTTTTTTATTATTATTCAAAGTATATGAAAACATATTTACCAACAATTTTTTTTTTCTGGCTGAAATGTGCAAAAATGAGCAACTCATATAACTTGTTTCATATGCAAAGAGGCTGTTTATATAGTCTTAAAGGGACAGCAGCAATACCGTAGTTGTAAGGGTCAAAGAGGCAGGGTGCAAAATGGTCATAAAAACTTGGTGCAGCAGAGACTTTAACATTAAAAACTAAAATGATAAAGAAATAAACACATTCTGACTCTGTATGCTCCAGTAAAAATGTTGAACATGAATATCAGATGTCACATTTGCATAGGAGACGACTCATAACTCAGCTGTGCCAAATACCTTTGAAAATCATTAGGAACGGTTCTGTTTCAGCAGCAGTTCCACTTATAGCAACACATTTTCCACATTTGCTTTCTTGAGTATGACACATTTTTTCATGAGCTGAATTCTGAGCTGGATCTAACCACTTAAAGAGGCAATTCACCAAAAAGCGAAACATCTGTCATCATTTCATCACCCTCATGTCGTTCCAAAGCTTTTTGACTTTCTTTCTTCTGTGGAACATAAAATAAAATATTTTGAGAAATGTCTCAGTGTGTGTGTGTACCTGGTATTTATCACATTATGGGGACCAAATGTCCCCACAAGGATAGTAATACTAGTCAATTTTGACCTTGTGGGGACATTTTTGAGGTCCCCATGAGGAAACAAGCTTATAAATCATACAGAATGAGTTTTTTTGAGAAAGTAAAAATGCACAAAGTTTCCTGTAAGGGGTAGGTTTAGGGGTAGGGTTGGTGTAGGGCAATAGCACATACAGTTTGTTCAGTATAAAAACCATTACGCCTATGGAATGTCCCTGTAAAACATGGAAACACAACATGTGTGTGTGTGTGTGTGTGTGTGTGTGTTTTCTTTTCATCCAATGGAAATCAATGGTCAAATGTTTGGTGACCAACATTCTTCAAAATATTTTATGTTCTGCAGAAGAAAGAAAGTCAGTCATACACACAAAATTACGGTTCTAAAGGGGATTTTCACAGTGAAGCCATAGAAGAACAATTTTGAACAGTTCTTATTTGAACCATTTTTTCCTATTTCAAGAACATTTAAAAAATCCAAAGAACCCTTTTCCATTATAAAGAACATTTTGTGGAATGGAGAGATTCCATGGATGTTAAAGGTTCTTCATGGAACCAAAAAAGCCAATGAAGAACCCTTATTTTTAGGAGTTCAGGTTTGGAAATGCACGAGGGTGACTAAATGATGGCAGAATTTGTATTTTTGGGTGAACTATCCCTTCAACAGACAGTAAAAGCTAATGTTTTGGTGGTTTCAGACACAAGCGTTTTGTCGTTTCCATTTTTAAACTCGTCTTTGCTTCCACACCTCCCTGCTGAAATCCATGTATATCAGTCACTTCATAACAGGCTTCATAACAGGCTTCATAACACTATTCAAAGTGGCCGTTATTCATACACAAAACTATGCACCTGCACGAGAAGAAAACACTTTTTTCCCTCTCATCCTTCACACATGACTAGCAGCAGGCTTTCCCTTTTCTTGCCGATTTTTCACAGCAATTAAAGGCTTTTCTCTTTGATTGAGTTAATAGCCTGGATCTAGGCTGTCACTTTGTTCCATTTCCACTATGCTGGAGACTAATGATGCCTAGCCAATCCAAGGAAGCCCCCGTCGAGACTCTTTCACACGTTTGCGGCTTCTCTTTCGCTCTTTGCCGGGGCCCCATTGACCTTTTGCGGCCAAGGTGTTTGGGGCCTCTCTGTGTCTGTGGTCGGGAGGCCCCCTTGTCCTTTCTGGGGCCCCTCGGCCCCCATGTGGCCCTCTGTGGGGCACAATGCACTCTCTGCTGGAGGTTGGCCCCTGGATCGCTGCTTTCAATCCCACAATGCCTCACTGCCAAAAGGGGGTAATAGGATTTGAGGTTTGTGTGCTGGTGGGTCTTCTGAAAAATATGTCATTGTCATTTTTTTCACTCTCTCTCTCTCCTCATTTTTTCGGTTCCTCTTGCTTCGCTTTTCATCTAAATTGATTTTTCTTTGAGGGGCAGTGATAAAAACAGAGAAAAGAAAAAAACAAGGGGGCGGAGCAGCTGCGGAGGACTGGAAAAGCGTTTCAGGAAAAACAGACAGTGGCTTGTTTTGTCTGCACTTCTCTGCAGTAGGTTAGAAGAGACATTATATGTCACGTAAGAGACATGTTAACATGATGGTGGTCATATATCAGTGCCACATACACACACAAACACTGATAAAGAGGTCCACCGCTGACTTTTAGCTCTGAATCTGGATCATTTTCACAAAGCATTTGTTGTTTTCAGAACTACTGGTTCTTGTACCTAGGACATTGTAATTATGATTTTCAAAAGGGAGAAATTATAACATTTTGACCTTGGCCAGTATATGCAACACATAGAAACCACATCTACAAATCTACTTCAGGAAAACATGTTTGAAAACATGAATATTATAATACTAAATACTACTAATACTAAAGAATACTAAATAATACTAAAATAACAGTGCTATTAGTGGCACAGAAATAATATAATATAATATAATATAATATAATATAATATAATATAATATAATATAATATAATATAATATAATATAATATAATATAATATAATATAATATAATATAATATAATATAATATAATATAATATAATATAATATAATATAATATAATATAATATAATATAATATAATATAATATAATATAATATAATATAATATATAGTGGCAAATAAATGATATAATATAATATAATATAATATAATATAATATAATATAATATAATATAATATAAATTTGAAACTAGTGGTCAGTATTGTTGACTAAATCGAAAACTATTCAAAGAAATTTTAGGTAATAGAAATAAAAGCTGAAATAAAATAAATTGAAAAAAAAAGAAAAAAAAAACTTATATGTACTTAAAAAAATTAAATGTACCAAAATTACTGATATAAGTTTAACCTATAGGTATATACATATTTAAGAATAAAAAGCACATAACAATATTCCTAAACATTAAAGTAACATTAAATTGAAAACTGAAAATATAAAAATAAAAGCTAATTCAAAATATTGATGAATACTGTATAAATAAAACTAACAAGGCTAGTGGCATGGAAATTGCAGATGTGTCTGATGTGTGTTCAGAAACAGTCCTGAATGTGATCCTGTCACTGTTCTCATGGTGCAGAAAGCATCTGAGGTCTGTTTGGCCCGGTTCTGGTGGTCCTCTGGAGTCTCTGTGACCAGCTGTTGATGCTGTATACAGACAGTGGTCGTGGGTGGCTTCAGATTCCCCCGGTGATGCTCAATGGACGTGTCTGAGTTTGGCTGAAGCTGAACTGATTGGTGATTATTTGGCCGTGTCTGGGTTTGTGGGGTCTCGTTTGGGTCGATATGAAATGCTGAATTGTTGAATCGCTAAATGTGTCTTGGCCGCGATGAGGTCTCTGCGGTGGTCGTGTTGGTTTTGTCCATGTCTCGGACGCCGGCTGTGACAGAATTGAACTGCATTGGCTGTGATCGCTTGGCCCGGGTGGGAGGATTGTGAACTCTGTCTTGGCCGGGATCGCGAGATGACCATCGTGGCCGATTGTGGTCGGTTCGGCGGCGCTCCGGGCAGAATCTGTTTCCTGACATCTCTGTCGGGCCTCCTGTGAGCTCCCTGACAGCAGTGCTGAGAATGACGGAGCGGAAGGGGCACCGGGTCACAGCTGCAGAGACCAGAGGGAGAGGGCGAAGGGAAGATAAAGAAAGCGCATGTGTGTAAGACAGACACAAAGAAAACGCAAGAGAGCGAACAGGGTGAGAACAGAGAGAGAAAGACTGTGTGTTTGTCAGAGATAAAGACAGAGAAAGAGAGGGGAAGAAAGAGATTCTGTGGTGGGACTGAGAGTTTAGAGGGGGGTCAGTGTCAGCCATGAGTCTGTCAGTCACAAACCAGCGCACACAGACCCCAAACAACCAACTCCAGACATCAGACCCTCTTATTCACGACTTAATGTTCATTCATTCATAAATATTCTGAATTAAGAGTGAAAAGCAGCCTGTCGTGGATGGGCAGAGGATGATGAAGAGGACTGTTGTCCTTTTGAAACATATTTTTCTGTCACACACAGAGACAGGATGTACTGCAGCCAATCGGAAAAAAAATGAAATCGTGATTGGCCAAGTGCAATAATTAAACCTCAAAGGGGGTGTGATTTAGTGAAATAAATATATCGCCTACATGCATGTTACAAAAAAAAAAAAATAATAAAAATAAAAATAAATGTGTGGACTGAAAGCTGAAGTTAAATTTTACTTTCAGTCCACTTTGAAGGTTCAAGGTTCAATTTAATAAAATAAAATAAAATAAAATAATAAAACAAAAAAGTGTGTTGAATGGTCGCTGAACTAAAAAGTGGATAAAAAAAATAACTTTCAGTCCACTTTAAAGTTCATGTGCAATATGAAAGCAAAACTGAGCCCTTTTTATTCTGTTTGCTTTTGGAAAATAAAATAAAATAAAATAAAATAAAATAAAATAAAATATTTTGGAGATGTTTTGTTAAGGTGTATATATATATATACACCTTAACAAAACATCTCCAAGATCTCCATTTACTCTCCTATAAGCTATGAAAGAGCAAACTCTCAGCACTAACACACACACACACACACACACTGGGGCATTCAGAAGAGAAGGACTAAATAGTCAATAACTCAATTACAAAAAGCAAGTTAAAAAGGTTAGTTCAATCTCAGTACACTCACAACCCCTCTTCCGCTATGCCTGAACCAGCTTCTTTGCCTCACATTCATCACACACACACACACACACACACACACACACACACACACAGAAAGTCATTTGTAGATTGTCAGCCAGTGCTAATTTTTGAGTGGGTAAGGAATCTACCCATCAGCTTTATATGAAGAATCTGTTTCCTTTCAACACTACTTTCATTTGCGGTTTTCCCGTGGCTGATTTATTGGCTGCAGGTGAGTGTGTGTGTGTGTGTCTCAGTACCTTTTCAAGTTATTTTTGCATTCGCCAGTTTAGACGATTATAACTTATCTGAACATTAAACACGCACCTGTGCAGATAATGTCCCGACACAAAGCAAGTCGATTTCCTGTCCACTCTTGAATTTGTCGGTAAGGTGATGTTTGCAGTGTGTTTGAATGTTCCTGCAATGCACAAAGAGAAAACACACAGTATTCAATCAATGTGAGTGTGCGAGTTGTTTGTGGCCGTACCTGTGCAGGTGTGAGAGTGACAGACAGATGAAAGCGCCACACAAGAGGCCGTCAGCACCTCTGCCTTTCTCCCACAATCCCTCATTCACAAACAAGACATGACACAGACACAGAGGGGTGTGTGAATGCTATTTGTCTCTCTATTTTGTTTGTGCTTCAGTGTGTGTATTATTTGGTAAATGAATGCGAAAGAACAATAGAGAATGGAGTGTGACATGAGCTCAAAAGACGCCAAGCCCTTCACTGTCGATATATATATATATGTGTGTTAATATTTTTAAATATAAATAAAAATTGATATAAAATTATATTACATTTTTAAAAGTTTAATAAAACACATTTTGAATAAAATCTAAACATATTATCATTTTAAATATTACATTGAAATGTAATTTTAAGTGTAAAAAAACAGTTTATTTAAATGAAATGTATTATTTTACCCAATATTTGTGTGCTATGTATTTTTATGCTCACATTGTTAGCTTAGTAACTAGTAACATCTCTTTCTGTCCATCTTCACAGTTTCTGCGTGTGGAGCAAGATAAAGAATGCAATATGGATTGTTCCGGAGCTCCTCGCAAGCCTCTGTGTGCATCAGACGGACGGACCTTCAGTTCCCGCTGCGAGTTTCTCCGTGCAAAGTGCCGTGACCCTCAGCTGGAAGTCATACGAGGGTCATGCAAAGGTCAGAGTTCACCAATCAAACGCGAGCCGCTGCTGGTTGGCCTGATGCCCTTTGTGGGTCAGGGTCGAGGCGGGCAGGGTTAAATCCATCTAGGGATAAATGATCTTTCTTTGACAAGACAGAGCGGGATTTTGCAGAGTACAACACATTGTCCTCTATGACATTTCAAATTGTACTCTTAAGAGGCATTCACACTAACAGTGATCTGAAGCGAGTTGATGATTTGAGGTGACACAAATGATGCAGATTCAACTATGCTCCTGATTGTCCTTATTGTTGCATCTTAAATTTTAAAAAAATGTTTAATGTTTTGAAAAACTTTAATCAAAAATAAAATAATGCATTTAGTTTATAAATGTAATATTTATTTTAATAATATATTCAATGTGATATATTATTAATAATATTATATATTAATAATACATTAAATATAGTTACATTTACACATTTAATAATCATTAAATTTAATACCATAAATTAAAATTAAATTATCAAAGAATTTTGGCTCTGAAACAGCTTTACTTTTCTGATGATGTAATCGAGGCCACACTGGCAGAATAAAAAATCATATGAACCAGTAATGTTATAGCCTATCCAGTTAAACCCTGACAGACAAACTTAAGATCCAGTGTGGATTATGAATGCCATTTTATGTTTTCTATAAAATCACTATATTTGGAATGCAAATGAAATAGCAAAAGTGTAGCAGTATATAAAAATATACAAAGACTGGTAAAAATTGGTGCATTTTCACAAAATCCATAAATTGAGAAACATCTTTGCTAAGATCTTGATGGGGATCTTGCCTGTGTAAAAACAAATGTACAGTGGTGCATGCATACGTGTAAGAGATCGGTGGTCATTTGTATGAAGGGAGGGGCGAACGCCATCAGTAACCACAGAGGTCAAAGGTCAAATGGCTCACAAACACTCTCATTGTATTAGGCTCGGCAGGAAGACTCTCGTGCCCTGTACACTTTTCTGCTCTGAGCTCTCTTTCTTTCTGTCTTTCTGTCTCCCGCTCACTCTTTCTTTC
>NW_015557379.1:2860752-2862054 GCF_001515605.1 Sinocyclocheilus anshuiensis | reverse complement strand
AAAAAAAAAAAAACAGGGCACTGGAAAAATTTCTATTAGTATAACATAATACTTGAAATTGCAAAATGCACCAAAATAATGAATAATTATGCTGACTGCTAAGATACTTTATTTGGGACAAAGATGTCATCAAATAATATATCCTTCATGGTGATCGCAACAAGTAAAATGAAAAACTAACAGATTAATTAACAAAATGAACAAATTAATAAAAATATGCAAATTATATTATATATTTATATAACATTATAAATAAATGTTTATAGAAATATAAACTACAATATATTTATATGCATTTATATAAATAGAAATATAATTAATATGAACATATATATTAATAATTATTCATTCCCTACTAGTAAGCACAATGTGTCATTCTTACATTGGGATTAAAGAGGGTGTGAGAAATAGAGAGAGAAGGGAAAGAGGTACAAAAAGAGGATGAATTATGTTCCGCTAAAATGAGAGTGAAAGAAAACCAAAAGGGAAAGATTAGATTGGAAAGGGAAGTACATTCAGGGATCGTGCAGCTGTGCACAAACGTCAAAGTCGAGAACAGTTTATTTCAGCACTCTTTATATGATTTGTCTCTCAAATTTGAACTGAATTGAGCTGGATAATGACATTAATTCTGAACCGACTCGAGCTGAATTGCCTTCTGCAGAGCTACTTATTGACGTTCATCTGAATTAAGAACTTTTCATGACCGATGAACTTGACACATTGACAGTTATTGAACTAAATTTAGCTGAGTAATTACACTATTATCTTCTCTAGAGCTGACTTACAGCTTAAACTGCTTTTTTCATAATTAATGAATTTGACAACATTAAAGGTCCTTGCACACTGAGTCTTTTTAAAGTTTTTTCGTATTCGTCATCCTTTCCTATCAAAATGCTTGCTACGGATGCGAAAACGCAGAAAATCTAACCTGGTCCGATTTTTTTCATGACGGACGAAAGTTTCAGAGGCAGTGTGTAAATGTGATTGACACAACATGAGGTCGTATTTATTTTTTAACATGCAAAAATTTCAGACTCAGTGTGCAAAGACCTTAACACTGTCATTTTTCTGTTTTATTAATGTAAAGCTGATTTAAAACAATCTGTACTTCATAAAGCGTTATATAAATAAATGTAACCTGACTTGACACTCTAATAGGCATAACTACGGTACATAACATACATAATGTTTGACTGAGACCTGGATTCGTCCAGAAGACTCAGCAACCCCAGCTGCTCTCTCTAACAATTTCTCTTTCTCTCATGCCCCCCGTCGGGTTTGCCGGGGTGGGGGCACTGG
>NW_015557379.1:2857617-2860411 GCF_001515605.1 Sinocyclocheilus anshuiensis | reverse complement strand
AAAGACCGCTCGATCTTGCAGGTTTGCATTGCACAACATCAGAAAGATCAGGCCCTTTCTAACGGAGCATGCTGCACAACTTCTTGTCCAGGCCCTTGTCATTTCTAGGCTGGACTACTGCAATGCTCTTCTGGCTGGACTTCCATCAAGCACAATCAAACCTCTACAAATGATTCAGAATGCAGCGGTACGACTGGTCTTCAACGAGCCCAAAAGAGCCCATGTTACACCTCTCTTTATCTCCTTGCACTGGCTACCGGTCGCGGCTCGAATCAAGTTCAAGACATTGATGCTTGCATATAGAACAGCCACAGGCTCAGCACCCACCTATTTCCACTCACTACTACGAATCTACATCCCCTCCAGAAGTCTGAGATCCGCTAGTGAGCGACGCCTCGTGGTACCATCACAGAGAGGCTCAAAATCACTTTCCAGAACATTCTCGTTCACCATTCCTGGCTGGTGGAACGATCTTCCCACCCCTATCCGGAATGCTGAATCCCTGACAATTTTCAAGCGACAGCTGAAAACTCATCTCTTTCGAAGCTACTTGACTTCATTATCATCATTAAAAAAAAAAAAATAAATAAAAAAAAAAAATCTCTCTCTTTATTTATTCCTTCTCTTTCTAGCTTGTACTTATTTGAACAATGTCTAGAAACTTGGTATTACAAGCACTTCCTGTATCTGTTTGCCTCTTTAAGAAGAATCGCTTTATGCATCCCCAAATTGTAAGTCGCTTTGGATAAAAGCGTCTGCAAAATGACTAAATGTCTAAATGTCTACATAATGCACACAAACATTGGGTAAAATGGCTAATTTTAAGTACTATGTTTTAGTGATTTTTTTTTTTTCAGAACTGAATGATACAGTATATACATAGGTTAGCATTTACATCGTATACCATACTTTTCACTGAGTTCCTTGCTTATCCTCTCGTGCCATCCCGGACTAAAAGTGTTTTAATGATTTGCCCAGTGGAGAGAGTGAGTTTATGTCTCCACTGAGGTCTGGAAGATTTTCTGCCCAGCCACAACAACGACATCCACACACACACTCACACATAAATGTACATACAGATGCATTACAACCTGCTGGACACCATCAGCTCACACAGACTTAACACAGAATGACAGAGCGAGATCTGTGATAGTTTTACCACTGGACTGGTATAGAGATAGTGATGACTCCAGTAGGACTGTTGGTCTAATTCCCAACCACACACAGGGATCCAGCACTTCCGAAACATCTTGAATTATTCTGTGTCTGAGAGGTCACATGTCACTGCAAAAGAAACCAAGTCTTATTTCCTGCTTCATTTTCTTTCGCCATTACCATTCTTTCCTTTCCTCTGAAAAAAAGAAAAGAAAAAACACCCGTGCCACATCAGTCAGAGAGAGAACGCCAGAGGACTCGCCTGTCGGTTTGAATTTAATGCACTCGCTCTCTGCAGACTTTCTGTTTTCTATATTACACTGACACGATGAGCAGAATAGTGACTGTGTGCTTAAAGTGGAATAATGGGAAATGAAGTTTAAGTTTATATATAGAAAAGAGGATGGACAGAGTTTGTGAACAAATGAATCATCAAGTTAATAGTACTTTTCAAGGTCTCCAAAGCAGACGTGTCATGCATTTTTTAAGAGGGCTCCAGTGGCAGTCCTGACTCACTGTTAACTACTTAGCTGTTTGATAATCAGGATAATAAGGATAAAGAACATTTTCAGTTCACAACAAATTACCTATGAATTGACTGACCAAATTAAGACATGAGAATGTGTTATTTTTGCCATACAATAACATGGATGGTTATATAGTTTGTCGGACTTGCTGGATTTACCTGTGTTGTGTCTCCAGATACGTCCAGGTGTGTAGCAGAGAAGAAATACACAGAACAGCAAGCCAAGAAACTCTTCCCACAGGTGTTCGTTCCTGTCTGCAATCCTGACGGAACTTACAGCGAGGTATGAGATGAATTATATAACGATAAAACAATAGAACGATAGAACAGACAGACAGACAGACAGACAGACAGACAGATAGATAGATAGATAGATAGATAGATAGATAGATAGACAGATAGATAGATAGATCAAGGAAAATTTAGAATGATAGATCGACAGACTGATGGATGGATGGTTAGACAAACAGACAATAGACAGACAGATAGATAGATAGATAGATAGATAGATAGATCGAGGAAAATTTAGAATGATTGATGGATAGACTGATGGATGGATGGTTAGATAGGTCAGTGTTTCTCAACCAGGGTGCCGCGGCATATATTATATAATATCCATTTCTGATGTCGCCAATAATTAGAGATGCACCGAAATTTCGGCTGCCGAAAATTAGTCCACCGCTCAGGTTTCACTTTCACGTGGTGTGACGCTCTGCGTATTATCCCACTCTATGCGTGTGCTCTCCACTCAGCTCCACTCGTATACCGTTCATGCTCATCGGAACAGCAAAGTCCACTCAAAAATTGAGCCGACAGGAAACATTGATGTAGTACAGTATTGTTGCTCGCGTGTTCTGATAATAATAGCTTTCTAGGATTAAACATTATTTGGATAATTGGTAAAAAGAAAAAAAAAAAGAAAAAAGTTAAATATCTTAACCCTACTCTTAGATCTACCTGAAAAACTAAAAAGCAATTTATTTAATTTGAAAAACCCGTGTATCATTCGATCATTAGTTTTTTGATTTAATATTGAAAGTAGAAAAATGAGAAAACCGCTCCTTTTTCGTTTTTTTTTTTTTTTTTCCAAAAAACACAAAACGAAAAAACCAC
>NW_015557379.1:2856674-2857096 GCF_001515605.1 Sinocyclocheilus anshuiensis | reverse complement strand
AAATGAAAAAACCGCTCCTTTTTCGTTTTTTTTTTTTTTTTCCAAAAAACGAAAAACGAGAAATCAGCTTAAATTTTCGTTTTTCGTACATGGGTGGAAAAATGAATAAACAGTTTGAATATTCGATTTCTACACGTGGGCGGGAATTAAACGCCCGTTTCTGCTGATTGGTCAGCTGAAGATCAAACCGTGCCTTCTTCAGTTCTTCCGCAGTATCACGCAGCAGAGTAATAGTCCTCCACTGCTGCAGTTGTACGGATAAATAACCCATGTTATCAATTTCATATTTTTCTCATCAAACAGACTAATGAATAGCTTGACACAACTCGTACCGGGGCAGAGACTAGACAGGGCTTTCTACTGTGTAGACCAGCAGTTCTTAAAGTGATAGGGGGACCGCGAAATAATTTGCTATAGCCTAC
>NW_015557379.1:2854418-2856228 GCF_001515605.1 Sinocyclocheilus anshuiensis | reverse complement strand
GACTCTGTTCCATGTTTTGTCTGTGTCTTGCTCCCCAGGTGTTCCTTTCCCATGTTTAATTTGTCCCAGGTGTTCCCCATGATGGTTCATTGATTCCAGGTGTGTCTCGTCATCCCCTCCTCCTGTGTGTATTTAAAGTGTTCCCAGTCCCTAGTTCTCTGTCCGCTGTTGAACGTCTTCCTGTGAACGTCTTCCTGTGAACGTGTTCCTGTGAACGTCTTCCTGTGTTCGTCTCCCTTGGTTCATGCAAATAAAGTCCTGTCAACATTCTCCAGCGTCTCCTCGTCCCTCGTGTGTGTGCAACGTGACATGTATGAGATTATATATTCTGCAGTTCTTCCCTGTTATACCAAATATCTATACTTTTCAAATTATCATATCGAAGTTAGAAATTCAAATATTGTGACAATTAATTTTGTAGGGTGCCACAAGTTTGTTAACATTTCCAAAGGGTGCCGCGACTAAAAAAAGGTTGGGAAACACTGCGATAGATAGATAGATGGATAGAGGAAAATTTAGAACGTTAGATGGACAGACTGATGGATGGATGGTTAGACGAACGGACGGCATATTGTAGGATTTTACACCTTTAACAATTTCGCTGTCAAATTTCTCAATTGTTCTGCCTCTCTCTGTCTTTTTTCTTGATCTCTGCTGTATTTGACTAACAGGTTCAGTGCCACAGCTACACTGGTTATTGTTGGTGTGTGACACCCAGTGGCAGACCCATCAGCGGCTCAGCAGTAGCCAATAAGAAACCTCAATGCCAAGGTACCATACTTCTACCTCTGCTGTGTTTTTCATGCCTTTATTCTACTCCGTACTTCAGTCACATCTTCTTTGTTTTCAAAAGAGATTTTCACATCATAAATAGTACTCTGAAGTGATTCCAAACAGTGATTACACAATCTCAATGTTTTGGCACATAGTTGTTTAGGAATATAAATCAACAGAGAAATGCAGAAACTCAGCGTCTAAGCCAGTGATAGCACTGAGAGATGCCGGAACAGAGCTAATCCTAATCTACAGAAACGTTCCAGCATAACAATACCACATAACCAAAGCCACATGCAGTAAACTAGCATAGCACTGCATTAAACACACACTCACGCACAAAACTGAAACTCAATCACTGCAGGCAATGGGTTCCTGGATCATAACATTGTTGGCTTGGCTTTAACCACAGCTTCACTAGAAAAGGACCAATTAGATTTAATTGCACATGCAACAGCTTAATCAGTTAGGTCTAGGGGAGCATCACAAAACAAATGTGCGTTTGGCAGGCGAAGCGCCCAACTCAAGCATTCTTGCTCTTTTACTCCAAGAGAGTGTCATATGGCTTTTACCCCCTGCAGCCTCCATAACATTATCATGTTCCTCTGTAGAGGTTGAATGCATAATTAAAAACGTAAGTAATTTCAAATTAACCATTCCTGGAAGACTTGCTCTGATCTACAGGACACATTTGAATGTTATAGTCCAGTTAAGAATGAACTAAATTCTAGGTGTAGATTTGCTGATATCTTAGTTTGAGTAACCTGTGATTGTCCTGTTGATTTTCAGGGTCCAAGAACGGTAAAGTGAATCTGAAGGAACCAGGAAAATCAGGTAAAAACTGTTTTCTTTTGATATGGTAAAGACTTTCATGAGGGACAATCTGTACGTGTGTGTGTGTGTGTGTGTGTGTGTGTGCATGTGTGTGAAAATATTTAGATATAACCCCCTTTGTAATCGTTAAAGGGATAGTTCTCCCAAAAATGAAAATTCTGTCATTAATTACTCACCCTCATGTCGTTCCAAACCCGTGAGA
>NW_015557379.1:2849419-2854108 GCF_001515605.1 Sinocyclocheilus anshuiensis | reverse complement strand
TATATAAACATACATGTTTAGATATTTGTAAGGAAAAAGAAGATAAACATACTGAGGAAGAAAATACATTTATTGCTGTGAAGCGTTCCAAATCAGTCACTTATAAGATCCCATGATGGTTAGGATGCTGCCTTAGAATGCAGCTCACTAGGTTTTGGAACAGATCCATTGTCAGAGGTGTGCCCTGGTCAGTAGTGCACATAGCACAATGATGACCTGGCTTTGCGTCTTGGGTCATTTCCCGATCCCACGCCTTCTCCTTCCCACCATTTCCTGTCGCTTTAGGGCTGTCCTATCAAATAAAAGGCAAAAAGCCACAAAAACATAGAAAATCATTGATGTGTTAAGCTACACTGAAATTTTAGAGTCATATAAATAACAGGGTCGGATCTCGTAACACTTTATCACTTCATCAGAGTGCTGACAGTGGCTGTTCCCCAAGTTCCCCAACTTTTTCCCAAGGATGCTAGTAGAGAAAAACACACCAAAAGAGAAGTTTATCTACTGCCCTCTGATGAGTTAATGGTGACCCTGCTGAGGTTAACCACACCTGCGGCTCACAGCATTTTAGATTCCTGTGGCCAGCGTCTAGAGATGTTCCTTAATCCCCGTCTGCACACATAACACATATGTCCGCTTTCTTGCATGCCTGTTCTGCAGATCACTAAAATCTGAACTAAAACAAAAACATTTGTTTTTTGTTTTTTTACAGGGAAGGCGGCTTATTTTTGCAAACAGTGTCCAAAATTCATGTTTTGCCAGCCATACATATTTCTTACCAGTCACAAAAAAAAATGTATTTTGCATAATTTTTTATTTAGAAATAAATTATTGTTCTCATAAAGAGTGAAAAATTGAAGGGGGTCTGAATACTTTCCGTACCCACTGTATGTATGTATATATGACTATATACTGTATATATATGACTTCTTGACTATATATAATACTTCTTAAGATTAAGACCAAGTAAACCCAACCAGTATCGTTATCGAAAAACTTTTACTCTTCCTTCTGATCACACTACAAAAAAGTGAAGTTCTTTCTCAGCATTTGTCTTGTTTCCCAGTGCAAATGTCATTAAGATGTCTTGTTTTCTGAGAAATTGATCAGAATTAAGTGAAGTATTAAAACAAGATCAAATATCTGCCAATGGGCTCAGAAAAATCTACTTAATTCAATGGGAAAACAGGTTTTCATACCCCTTTGGCAGATGTTTGTTCTGGTTTTAAACAAACTCACTTAATTTTGTTCAAATTCATTTTGCATCTCAAGTGTGACGATTTAAGGTTATTTAGATGTTTGCATTGGAAAAGAACAGAAAAATACTGAGTAATACATGCATTTTTTTGCAGTGCATGCAACATTTTTGCCATGACTTTATGATTTTAAAAGTACTGCTCTGAATTAAGACCTTTTTATGCCTTAATTTGTCAAAGGAATGGGGATTAAATGATAATGATAATGTTCAAAAATTATCCAAAGAACAAGTCTTAAAAAGCCATGCATTGTGTTGCAAATCATTATAAAGTTGCTGAGTAACATTTTTCAAGTCACTTCAGCCAAATGTTACTTACATTTAGTGCTTGGCGAGTGTTAATTTTGGACGCTGTTTTGCGTATTTTTGTCACTTTTCAATTTTTGCATTTACATACTTCTATATTTGAACTACACTGCTTTTTGTCATTATAAACGTGTGTTTTATGGTGTCAAGCAAAGAGATTGAATGCTTAAACTGTTTTTTTTTTTTTTTGTAAGTGAGTCAATTGTAACCACTACAACTGTTTGTTTTCTTCAGTTTATCCTCTTCCTCTGTTATATTCTGTCCCTCCATCTCTCGAATCTGTCCTGGCCGGGCAATGTGCAAATGCATTATGGATCATGCGATGTGACTGTTTAGCTGACTCACGTAATTGTAGTTTCCTTGCAAATCTTCTCCATTCTAAATGCAGATCCGCCAACGTTTTTCGTAGTGGAAACCCAGCCGTCCGCTGATGAGGAAGGTGAGTGTCAATGAAGCCTTTAAATGCCGTGTAGGTCAAGCGCTCACTAGGGTTTGAGACAGAACTAATGCTTTGTGCATTCGTGTGTGTGTGTTTTAGACATCATCTCTCAGTACCCCACACTCTGGACAGAACAGGTCCGCAGCCGACAAAACAGGACAAGAACACAATGTGAGTTACCGACAAACATCTGTTGTCACTTTTCAACACAAAATGCTAACAGAGCCAGACTGGTTTTGGTATTTAGGAGAAGACAGAAAATTGTAAAATGCTAAAATGTCAGTGGACTTTGCAGTTTGAGTATCAACTTTGTCTCTTGATGTGTCTGCTGAAATAAGAAACAGTCAAACGAGACACCTGTTGACATACAGAATGATTATAGAGCTTTAAAGAGGACATCAGATGCAAAATTCACTTTTACATGGTGTTTGCATATAAATGTGTGGACACAACCAACCTACAATGAAAAAATTCATTCCTTTTTTTAATCCCTAAAAAACCTAAACAGTCTCAATTAATGTCCCCTTTAAAACTAATAGGAATAGTATAGATCAGATATCTTGAAACTGAAAGAATTGTATGAGAATTGTCATATTGAGTTCATATTCAGATCTCAAACCTTTTCGCAGACTTTTTGTGACATTTTAGATGCAAGGCCCTTAAACAGAAGTCTCCATCTGTTCTCAATTTAATCTCATTACTGTCTAGGAGAAACAATTGAGCAATTAAAGAAATCTGATTTTGTAATTTCCTTTTTTATGGCCAATGGATAGTTCAGATCATCTGATCTTTGAAGAATTTAATGAGAAATGATTGAGTGCATGATAAATACCTACATTTTAATTATGGTGTCTTGTCAAAGATCTATTCTGAAACTAAAGGAACCACATGGAAAATTACTAGGAGAAACATCTTAGAAGCTGGAGATCATTTAGTGTCATTTTTACTATCATTTGCATACTATTATAATATTTATTAATATTTTGAATTAGCTTTTATTTTTTTAATTTCAGTTTTCATTTAAAATTTTGTTCTAATTTTGTTATGTTTTTGTCATTTTTATTAGTTTATATATATATTTATATAGTTTAGTTTTAGTTTACATTTATGTTTGTTCTGTTCTGTTTAGCCTGGGGGGGTTATCGCTGCTCTCCCTGCTCTCATCCATGCTAAGCTGCATGGTTGCACAGGGAGTTCTTGCCCAGAACAGAACCATACCGCCAATCCAAACTGTATGCTAATTGTCAATCATCTTTGACGATAGTGGTCCTGACAGAATTACAGTTTTAGTTATAGTAATTTTAGTGTTTATCCTATTTCTTTTGATTAGCTGCCAGTGTAGCATTACTAATTTGCAATTTTTTTAATCTATTTTTTTATTTTATTTTTTGTTATTTTTATTATTCTATTTTATTTTCAATTATAGTTTATTTTTTGTTTGTTTGTTTTAGGGCTAGTTTTAGGAAACTAGGAAACAGTTGAGATATTTTACCTTATTTTTATTTATTTTATTTTATTTATTTATTTATTTTGTATGGGAATAGAAAGAGAAAGCAAAAAAGACAGATGCTTATCTGTAAGTATTATGAACTGAAGCACATATGTGAAGATCCAGCTCACTGTGGCACTCAGCCATTGCCTGACATGTTGATCTAATGAAGGAATCAACAAAGACGTCATTAAAACCCATCTGGGAAAAAATGACGACATGAACTCAGTAAAAAATCGAATTCTGATGACATTATTACAGAGTTTGTGTGTTTCTGAATAGACTCGTTTTTGTGTGTGTGTCTGTGTGTGTGTGTGTGTGTGAATAGCTTGATTGTAAAGACCTCTTGATTTACAATCAATAAAACGTCAGTGCAGTGCAGTGAACGCTGATGGTTTTGATTACGGCTGATTCGTTGAGGTCTGAAGGGTGATTAGCACTATTCAGAGATGCTCAGAATAGAATTGAACGAAAGACAGAGGCAAAGAAAAGATGTCTCTGGGTTAAAAAAAAATAAGAAGAGAAAAACCCATGGCAACATTTTCTAAAACAATGCTCACATGAAGCCAAACACCTGACAACACCACAGAGAAATAGAGAGGGTAACTATAAACGGATGTGGGAGAGAGAATACCTTAGCAAACGCACTGCACTAAATACCACTCAAAACAGCTTAGCAACACCCTGGACATCCTAGCAACCACCCTGAAAACCTTAGCAACTGCATAGAAATGCACTTAAAAACACTCAGATCAGCTTAGCAACAGTGCAGAAACAGGGCTGCATGACTTTAAATGCATTTTTGTGATATATTTCAGTATATAGAGTAGTATATGTAATATCAGATACTAGTATTATAATATTACAGCACTAATATTTAACGCTTTAAAATAACTGATTTTATTGATCACTGACATCCATATCTAGAAGCCCACTTTCCTAATAAGATACAGTGTGCGTAGTTAATAGAATACACTAACATTAGACTACTTTTAGCCTGGAGTTTGTTCACCCTTCGTCTGTGACTGACAACCATATTTTGTGCTGCCACAGAATACATTAGAAACCACATATCCTCTCTCTCTCTCTCTCTCTCTCTCTCTCTCTCTCTCTCTCTCTAATTTCAATTTAAGAGTGCTTTATTGGCATGACAAAAATTATACATTTGTATTGCCAAAGCAATTGCAGCTGGACTGCTTA
>NW_015557379.1:2831387-2849290 GCF_001515605.1 Sinocyclocheilus anshuiensis | reverse complement strand
TTTTTTTTTTTTTTTTTTTTTTTTTTTAATAATCTTGCTTGCATTAGATCAGGCGGCTCAAAGCATTGCTGGAGAGCTGTGTTGTGGCACATGAGATGATTGGTTCCTGATGCAGAGAAATCTCATGGCTCAAAGGTTGTGCTCCATATGGATCATTCATGTGTTTGGGGCTGTCATTGTGCCTCTTGGAGGATTGAAAGGAAGCGCTGAGATGCCACTGTTTTGCCAAAACAATGTGTTTTATGCAGTGATTCTCTGCTCAAGGTCACCATCTTCATTCAAAGACACAGCAAATGCAGGCACCCAGAGACAATGTGTAAATATTTATGCTGGTTGAGCAGCAGGAGCCCTGTGCAGTCATTAACTTCTTAATGTCATAAACATTCCCGCAGGCTGCAGATAAAGCACAAGCTCTCACTTTCACTCTCTCTGACTCTCTTACCCCCTCCAACATGCTGTCCATCCATCTCTGCACGGCTGTGTCCAAGGCCTCACCGTCCAGTCAGTCATTGACTTCATAGGCAGCGTTCTTGTATGAAGGTCCCATAACATGAGCGGAAACGCATTCAAATGAGCTTTAGAGATAACCATTAATGCTTATTTCTCAATATGGAATCATAAGTTATAAAAATATATGCATTTAATTAATTTGTTCAATTAAATTTAATGGATTCAATTCAAATTTGATTTAAATGTAATTAATTTACATTTATTATTAATTCTTTCAACATCAGACTTAATGCAATGCTTAATTCTCAGTATGAATGGAATTGCAAGTTGAAAAAGTAAAATAAAAAACAATATATGTATTTAATTGATTCGTTCAACTTACATTAAATGTGTTTTAATTAAACTAAATTTAACTACTTTAAATGTATTATTAATTGTTTTAATTAACATCAGACAGCATACATTCCTTTAACCAGATGAATCACACTCACAGGATCATGAGATATCATATTTAATAAATACAATGCGTATCTATCAGTATATAAATTTCTAAGGTTTTTTTAATCACACACACACACATATATTATATATATATATATATATATATACAGATATATAGTGCACAGCATAAATGAGTACACCCCCTCTAAAACTTAACAAATTCAGCAATTACTCTTTAATTAGAAGACATGTTAGGGTTCTTTGGAGATGTAATGTTCCAACAAGCCTGCTTGATCAATTACCAAAGAAGAATGCCAAAATTATTCAGCAAAATAAAAATAAAAATAAGATAGAATAAACATTTTAATGTAATTCAATTTAAATTTATTATAAATTCTTTCAACATCGGACAGCATCCTTCCAAAATCATGGAATTAGATGTCAAACATTGGATTTTTTGGAACTTTTTTTTAGATTTCAGAAAAAGCCTGTTATATTCTAGTCCTCACAAGCTATCGTGCATTGTCTTATGTACTACTTTTATGGAAATTTTAAGGAGAAGTTACTTTTTGGAGCTTGACAGCTCCTGGTCACTGTCTCCTTTCATTGTACAGAAACACAGATGCTTGGCTTCTCTTCACCACAGAGAACACTGACACTTACTCACTCATATTGTGTCTCCTGCAGTATTTCACTCCTTTCCTCTGCCTCACTTTACCTCAGCGACCTCGTGTGATCAGGAGCAGCTGTCAGCACAGGAAGAAGCACGACAACATAAAAACGAAGCGGTTTTTGTGCCGGAATGTGCTCATGGTGGCCTCTACAAATCCGTTCAGTGCCATCCCTCCACCGGGTACTGCTGGTGTGTCCTGGTGGACACTGGACGACCCATACCTGGAACATCCACAAGGTAATGCACTCAATATAGGATTTTTTTTTTAAAGCACAGTATATAAAAAAACAGGTGAAAAGTACAACTAATAGGATATTATTTATACAATGCATTTTAAGGGAATAGTTCACCCACAAATGAAAATGTAGATGAGGTTGTTTTTTCATTGGAACAGATTGGAGAAATGTTGCTCACCAGTGGATCATCTGCAGTGAATGGGTGCTGTCAGAACAAAAGTCCAAATAGCTGATAGAAACATCACAATAATCCACAAGTAATCCACACGACCACAGACCATCAATTAACATCTTGTGAAGCAAATAACTGTGTGATTGTAAGAAACAAATCCATTAATAAGCTGTTTTAAGTTTAAAAGGTTGCTTCTGGCCACAATATGAGACCATAATCTATTATAACAATTCCTCCAATGAAAAAGCCCATCCACTGTTGTCCTCTTCAACATCCATCAACATATTTGTTTAGAACTCTTTTGGACTGTTTTTGCTTGTAAACGGTGCTTGATCTGTGCATATTTCTCTCTTGATTCAGGTGAGACTATTTTTTCACTGGAGAAAACAATATAATAGATAGAGGACTCATATTTTAGCTTGAAGCAACAGTTTGAAGATTAATATCACGTCACAAGATATTAATTGATGGACTAATTGATGGACTGGAGTTGTGTGGATTACTTGTGGATTACTGTGATGTTTTCATCAGCTGTTTGGACTCAAATTCTGACGGCACCCATTCACTGCAGAGGATCCATTAGTGAGCAAGTGATGTAAATTTCTCCAAATCTGTTCCGACAAAGAAACAAACTCATCTACATCTTGGATGTCCTGAGAATGAGTAACTTTTCAGCCAATTTTTATTTTTAGGCGAACTAGCCCTTTAACATCAGCTTTAACAAAATGTTATTTTAAACACTTTAAAATGCCTCTGGCGCCTCCAAGAAACAAATCCGTCCTTATTTAGTTGCCAGAATACAACTTAAGCAGTGTGTCTCTATTGAAAGGAAAAACCAACCACTTGGCTTTTAAAATGGTAAGTGCCAGTTGACCTGTTCAGTACAGTACATCTAATATACACCCGGGGCAGGTCTCATTCTTCCACTTACTATGGGGTACAAAATTGAGCTTTGGAGTCTCTCAGGGGCCAGTACTTGGCCTAATCTCATTCAGTCTCTTTTAACATTTTGAGTGCAGCTTTCTGCTCTGCAGTCGTTAAGAAAAGCTAAATATACCAGCAAATTAGTCTGATTAAATACTCATCTGCTAACAGGTGGGCTGCTCAACCGGCCCAAATCTGATCAAGAAACCTGGCAGAATGACAAATCATTGTGAGTGTGTTTGCCAGGGGTCAGTGACACTCTCTGTATTCAGAGGCACCTTTAATGAGCTGCAGGGGTGTTATGGAGCGACGCTGTGGATTTCTGACCGTCACCGAATGTGGTATTGAGTTAACAAAGCCTCTGGCAGTGTGCCAAACAGCGCATTAGAGCACGCATGGAAGTGCTACCTTCCCATCAGCCTCCTCTCTCTCTCTCTTTCTCTGTTATTTGGGCAGGTCGCTTAGCAATGATTGGAGCACATTTACTCTCCTAATGAGGCCATGAACGTTTCTCTTGTTTTACACGTACTTTTTCTTTTTGTCCACTCATTGTATTTCACGCCATTCCTCTTTGTTTCCTGAATCTCTGAGCCATCCTTCTGGTGTATGTATATACATATAAACAGACAGATAAAACAGAATGATAAAACAAACACATAAATCATTTATAGACAGATAAAACTGAACAGTTATAAATTATTTTGCATATCTTATATACACATATCGTACGTATCGTATCGTATCATATCATTATTATTTTGCAATATACATCACAATGGTGAAGAAAAGATAATCTGTATTCAACAATATTATGTTATTTTGGTCTTTCTGCTATTTAAAACAAAATCTAAACATTTTTCTTAGCATTGGTGGAATGTTTTAGCCGTTGGACTCACTGTGTAAACAATAATGCTTTGTATTCACTCTCATTCCTTCTGTTTTTTCTTCTCTCTCTTGCTGTAGATTCGAACAGCCAAAATGTGATGGAAATGCCAGAGCCCATCCAAACAAACCAAAGGACCATTACAGGAGCAGACACCTGCAGGGTGAGCTTAACTGTGTACTTATGAGCGGATGCGAAAATATTGTGCAATGTTTGCTGGAGAGTGACTTAAAAATAGCAAGAGGACTAGAAACAAAGCTACAAAAAGGAAAACAACACCTTTTTACCAAAGAGGACCTCAAGGAAATAAATAAAAATTAAATTGATTAGGTGTCTTTTAATAGGTGCACTACCTGTTGTTTGGTTCATTTTGCAAATTTGATATCACATTTCATACATGCAAAATGCACAAAGTAAACATAAAAATGTCTGTTTATGCATCTATATGTTTTTGCATGTGAGCTCAGGTATGTGTGTGACATCTAGAGTCTAAAACCATCTCCTGGTTTCCCACGACCCTACAGTCCGCATAGACGACAGATGTTAACAGATCATCTCAGTAAGGAAAGGGGAGGTAGAAAAGATAGATTACAATAGATAGCACGAGCCTAGGAGGATGACAAGGAGGGATGAGTGTGGGGGAGTGCCCGTGGCGAAGAACAGAGGAAAAAGGAGTAGAGGGCAAAGATAAAAAAACTGCAAAAAGGAAACAAGGGAGTGACTTCCATTTCCAGCATGAATGAAGTCGTTGATTAGACTCAAAATAATAGGAGCTGCAATATTCCATCCCTGTACGTGGACTAGGTGATATGTTGAATATTTACATATTCAATATTAGTTTATATAAAAAATCAAGTCAGCTAGATTTTCTTAAAGAAATTATTACACACATTAACTTAGTCAAAAGTCACAGTAAAGACATTTATAATGTAAAAAAAAGTTTTTCATTTAAAAAAAAAATATTTTACTTCAAGATCCTGAAAAATGTTTCACAAAAAAATTAAGCAGCGCAAATGTTTTCAATTTTGGTAATAAAAAATGTTTCTTAAGCAGCAAATCAGTATGATGGTTATATATATATATATATATATATATATATATATATAGAAAACAGATATTTTAAATTTTAATAATATTGCACAATAAATGTAGCCTTGGTGAGCATCGGAGACTTTTGAAAACATAAAAAATCGTTATGACCACAATTTTTTGAACAGTAATTCATAATTAAGGAACAACGACGAGAATATTAATATCATGATTTTAAAGATTTTGCCACTAGCATGTGTTAACTTCACTTCTGATTCATTCAAATTAGTTCATTTCAGAGCAAATGTATAAATATTATATTATTATACTATTGCTTAGACCTAATATCCACTTTTACGAAAATATAATGTGGTGGTACCGTGTTATTAGTTGGAATAGTACTCTGGCATTTAAACATCTACCATGATTCTGAATAATTGTAATGCATGGTATAAATACTATGGTATTACAGTATCATGGTATTTACTAACAAGAAGTACCCTGTGTACTTCTAAGATACCATGGAAATACCATGGTACTTTTTGTTAGTGCAAGTACATAAGAAATGCTTTTGTGCTTTGTCCCAAATAACAGAATGTGTAACCCTGGTCAGACTTTGACTAATAGGATTAGCTACATACTTTAATTAAAATTACGTGGTGAAACGGGCTTTTGAAACAGTGTGTGAGGTGTGAGAATGTGTGTTACTTTGCTATATTTTTTTGGAATCAGACAACACCTCCCTTTGGAAATGTCTTCAAAGGTGAAGGGATTCATAAATAAGTTTGAAGGATTGCTCAGTGAGGGAGTGACAGTCTTATCTTTTATGAGCTTATTAATTGTATGCTGTCACACTGATTTATGTAACAATATGGAACATTTTAGAGTGTCAAAAACCAACAAACACCACTACAAAACCTCTGAAAAAGGGTATAAAAGCTGTCACTGGGGCAGTACCCTTTCAAAAGGTACATTTTTGTACCTTTTTTACCCCTAAAGGTGCATATTAATGCCTTAAAGATACATATTAGTATCTGAAGTGCACATTTTAGTGGTACTTATTACTACCTTTTGAAAGAGTACCACCATAGTGTCAGCTTTTGTATCTTTTTTCTGAGAGTGCAGTATGGAAAGTGATATTAAAGACAGTAAAAACTGATAAAATAATGACCAGTGAAGAAATACGTTGAGTATTTTGTAATAAACAGCCAGTTTTTCTTAGTGGATAGTACACAATGCACCAAAAAAGTAGTGGAATTATTTAAAATGCACCCCTATTTTCAATAAATTGTAAGTGAGTTTAATATTGTACAGACTTATATCACGGTGATATGAATCTGTACTGCATAGTAATGACCCAGTTTAGTAAACACAGACTAATTGCTGGTCTTATTCTCCACTACTAGGCTAGCTTTGCCACTATGCACTCTGGTAAAAATGGCAATATCTCAATATGTTAATGAATAAACCTCTGTTCCTCAGGTGTGTGTGTGTGTGTGTGTGTGTGTGGACATTCAAGCTGAACGTCCACAATCCACAGCCAATACCGCAATTCTCATGACTCTGCTGCAACTTGAGAGTTTTTATGTAAGTTCTAAAAGCTGTAGGATTCTGGGTAACGCAGAAATGTTGTAAAATGCAGGATCTGGATGGGTTTACTCAGTGAATCCTAACTCAGCATTTAAATTAGCTGGAGAGTTCAAATGAATGTCTGATTTTTATTTATTTTTTTTTTGATTTCTCAAGCTCACTTAAGTGAAAGAAAGAAAAAAAAACCGTAGGGCTATTACTGATGTATTTGATCTTGTAGAATAAAGTGTGAAAAAAATGATCAACAAAAATGTCATTCCTGCAGCATTGGATTGCTTAGCACATACACATATATATCATATCATAACACTGGATATGTTTTTGAACCAAATCAAACAGGCTTATATTAGACAAATCATAGCTGTATTTTCTTTACTCATGCAAGCAATGCAGTTCAAACTCTATAAATTCATACTAAAATGGAATACGAAGACACATTAAAAATGGCATTTTCTGACTAATGTAAAATGCCAAGAATTCTTAAAAGGTCAGAAATGTTGGTTGAGTGTCTAGACTACACTAAACGTTATGTTGTTTTTATTGAAAAAGCAATAAGAATGCCGTTCCTCATATGAACAGGTGGCACGGATATTTTACTGTGTCTGGTCTCAGTGAGGAGCAGAAACTCACGCAAATCTTCAGCACGACACTCACTCGCAAACCTCCACACGTTTAAATGTCATTTTGCCTTCTCTTTTCTCTCGTGTGAGGCCGTCTGTTTACCTGATCACGCTCGCTCTCACACACACCTGTTCACGAGGACCTCGGCATGCCTTTACTTCTTACACCAGAGAATCTGTTGCCTCTGGGCCTGACCATAAACAGACCAGCATGTGAAGACTCCTCCTTGCAAACACACACAGACACACAAACACACTTTCCCTTTCTTTATCTTGCTTTATTTGGACAGACAGATGGATATGAGAAAGGAGGTGTAGGAGTGTGTTAAACTCCCTTGGTTTTTCAACAGCCAACTCTTAATATCTAAAGAGCAGGGTGGCCAATATACAGTACATGTAGATATACATAGCACAAGCTACAGAATGAGATGGACACAAATTTGCCGAAATAAAACACTTACTGTAAACCAGATTTACTTAAAAGAATGTTACTGACTAAAAAAGAAAAATGGTCTTTTTTTGGTATATATAATTTTAGTATATAATCATCATATTATTTACATGTTACATTTTTATATATTTTTTTTACATTAAATATTTACTAATTTATTGCATGATATTAATGAGGATTATGGGGGGGATCTTAACTAAAGTTAATTGCTTCCTAGCTAACAGGGAATGTTCTCAGAACTAGTTATGAACAAACATTCCCCCATAATGTTAATAGAACATTTGTTAAAAAGTTATCTGGTCTTTAATAATGTTCTCAAAACATTAGCACAAAAATTTTATTTATACATCGTTCATAGAATGTTTTTCAAACATTTTTTAAATGTTACTACTTGTTTCAGAATGTTTAGAGAACATTCAAAAGTAACGTTCCCGTAATGTTTGCAAAATTATCAAATTGAATAGTCCCTTATCAGTTGCCGAGAACATTCAAGAAATCATTTTGGCAAAACGTAATTTTAACAAATTTTTGTTAGCTGGGTTAACTGTCATGAAAATGACACAATCCATAGAATCCTACAAATAGGCTTAATGTTCATTATGCTTGTGCAAAATATAATTTCTAATTTCTGTGGTAAATTATGACCTGGACATGTCTTTGACTGGTTTGTGGGTTTCACCCAAACATCCACATAGGCCTCAATTCCCACAGACAGCAAGCTTTTACCTGTGACCATAAACCCAAATTCTCGGTTTGATTGGCAGCTGTCATCTTCCTCGGACAGGATAGGGGAGGTTTGATTTTTATGACAAGGCGGTGAAGAATCTCTAAAGCCGTAACATTGTTTAACTCTCCTACTCTCCACCATCTTTAAGTGCAGTTGGTGTAAAAACATCTGACAGCTTTACATCTTTCAGTGTTTATTGGGCCACCTATGGCGCCAATACATCAAATAGCCACTAGTATGTGTAGCACTGTATGCATTCACTAGCTGAACTATATATTAACAAATAAGGACCATGGTTGTTTGGACATGTATTATGTTAGTAGAGCTGTATTCATCATTCATTAAGTACTGCAATAATTCAGTACCATGGTATATACACTGTAAACTGTGAAAATGTGCATTTAGTCTGGTGCATTTTTAAAAATGCAAAGTAACATTCAGATATTTGAATGTTTGGGATTGGTCATTTATTCCTGTGATGCAAAGCTGAATTTTCAGCATCATTACTTAATTAAGTTGTTAGTGTCACACGATCCTTCAGGAATCATTCCGGTTTGCTGCTCAAGAAACATTTCTTAGTATTATCAGTGTTGAAAACAGTTGTGCTGCATCATATTTTTGTGGAAGCTGTGATACTTTTTTTTTTTTTTTAGGAGACGATGAATAGAGAGTTCAAAAGAACAGCAGTAATTTAGAAAATAAATCTTTTTCAACATTATTAACAGCTTTTCTGTCGCTTTTGATTAATTTAATGCATTTCTTGCAAATTATTCATTTTTAATGAGGTCAATAGTGACAAAATCACATAGTTCAGTAATTAAAACCAGAGCAGCAGAGTTACATGAGGTAATTCAGTCCCAACAGCTGTTTATGAGGTTTCATAGCTGTTTATACTGATAACCTGAAGGTAAATGTCACATAAAAGGAAGCCTTGTTCTCTTTTAATCTTTTTCTCATGGGATTTTGTTAAGCAACAACTTAGTGTCACTAAAATCCAATAAAAAAAGAACATTTAGACCGATTTACAATCAAAAGTGAAGTACAGTTGAACTAAATAGTTCACTCAAATTCATTTTTTTCAAACATGTTGTTCTAAACAGTTCTTTTAAAGAGTGCAGCTCTTTTTGTAACATTCGCATCTCTCTATTTTTCAGGATGTCCTGGGGAGAAGAAGACAGAATTCCTGACCAGCGTGTTGGACGCGTTGTCCACAGACATGGTCCATGCAGTAACTGACCCGGCCTCTGCCGGCAGGTAAACAAGAAACTGAGAAAGGACAAATGTAGATGCAATGGACCGGTTCATGAATTTAACTGACCCTGCCTACAGTGTGGTGTAAAAATATTTTCTTAATTCATTAGCTAACTGAATAGAATAATTGATGTTGCTATTCAGGCCCTATAACGATCAAAAGGCAGCAAATGAAAACTTCATTTATTATTTATATACAGTACATGTTTCACAGGCATTTAACCAGAAAATAAAGTGCGTATAAAAAAATGTTCAGTGTTTGATTTTTCCTCCATTCAGGATGCTGGAGCCTGACCCCAGTCATACTCTGGAAGAGCGAGTTGTGCACTGGTATTTCAGTCAGCTTGACAAGAATTCCAGCGGCGACATCGGAAAGAAAGAAATCAAACCGTTCAAGCGCTTACTGCGCAAGAAATCCAAACCCAAGAAGTGTGTGAAGAAGTTTGTGGAGTACTGCGACATCAGCAACGATAAAGCCCTGTCTCTACAGGAACTGATGGGCTGTCTGGGTGTCACTAAGGAAGAGGGTGAGTGTAATTTGATTTGAAATGGTAGAGGAAAAAATGCAAGGCTCCAATGCTCCATTGAATGCACTTTGAAGTGAAGTGAAAGTGAAGTGTGGCCAAGTATGGTGACCCATTCTCGGAATTTGTGTTCTGCATTTAACCCATCCAAGTGCGCACACACACAGTTGTGAACACACACCCGGAGCAGTGGGCAGCCAATGGAGCAGTTGGGGGTTCGGTGCCTTGCTCAAGGGTCTCACCTCAGTCGTGGTATTGAGGGTGGAAGAGAGTGCTGTACATTCACTCCCCCCACCTACAATCCCTGCCGGACCTGAGATTCGAACCCACAACCTTCGGGTTACAAGTCCAACTCTCTATCCATTAGGCCACGACTGCCCCGAATGGACCATACACTACTGGTCACTGGTTTTTGCAAGCCTCTTTTGCTCACCAAGGCTGCATTTATTTGATCAAAAACATAGTAAAAACAGTAATATTGTGAAACGTTTTCAGAATTTACTATTTTAATATATTTCCCAATGTTACAATGATCAAGAAACATTTCTGATCAGTGTTGAAAACAGTGGTGCTGCCTGTTTTGTGAAAACCATAATTTTTTATTTTCAGGATTCTTTGATGAATGGAAAGTTTAAAAGAACAGCATTTATTTGAAATATAAACCCTCTGTAATAAATTCTTACCGACCCCAATAAGATTTTTGAAAGTCAGGTCCAGTTGCGCTTTTGGAATTCCAATCTGCGAGATCCAATTTGTTTGAAATCCTGTAGAACTAAAAAATAGTCAATTACTTTCACATAATTATGACTTAGCAACATGATTTCTCTTATTAAAATTAAAACAGGCATGTTTTTAATTTTTATGATGAAATCCGTGGATTTACAGCATTGTCTCACGAGCAACATAAACTCAAGTGTTCTGCTTTTTGACTGGATGAGGGAAATACTGAGCTCTACCTACTGTAGGTTCAGCCTGAGATTGTTTGAAGACTGTGTGGTCGTTTTAATGACCATGAGCGCTTGCATTTGTTTAATAACATTCTCAGAAATAACCCGTATTGCCTTCATGTAATGGGGAACCGGCTTGTAAAACATTCTCATTGGTTTTTCCTCAGGGGCAAAAACAGGTGAAGGCACAACATCTAGTAAACTGGTGAGTTAATGTCAGTGGCTGTTAACATTCACAACATGCATTCCAACCTTCTCTCTCATCCTTTTTTACAGAGCGGTAGATTGAAACCAATTACTAATACAAGTAGATAATTGCATTTATAAATGAAAGCCATTGTTTTAAAATCGCATTTTCCTCATTCTCTCTCTTTTTTTTTTTTTTTTTTCTTTTTCTTTTTTTTTTTACAGAGCAGTAGATTGAAACCAATTACTAATACAAGTAGATAATTGCATTTATAAATGAAAGCCATTGTTTTAAAATCGCATTTTCCTCATTCTCTCATTTGACTTTTTTCAGAACCTGTCAAAGAAGCAAGGCTGAAGTGGTCGCAGCGATTGTTCCGGCTCCCGTCCCACAGATCCTGCCACCACCAAAACGACGATGGAAACCATAGTCTTTGCACTTTGTACTTTAAAACAATGTAAATTCACTTTGTAGAAAAATAAGGTATTTAAACAGACTGCTGAATATGTGAATGATGTAGTTAGCATTTTTACGTCCTTACAACAAACAACAAAAAGAATAATAATAATGTAACACATACAATGTATGTGTCCTTTGTGAGTCTAAAATAAGTATACTTTTCTAAGTTGTACAAGTTGTATTACATGTTGCATTTGTCAAGACCAGCTTTATTGTTACGTATTTTGTTTGTCTTTTCTTTGGCTAATTTCTGGGTAGCTTGTAATGCATCTAAACTGAGTTTTTTTTAGACGCCTCGATTTAGTTTTTATACCAAATCCCAACTACTGCCTGAGCTTGGAATTATTACTGATTGTAGTCCTGTACCACACGTGAGATCATTTTGTTGAAAGTGCTTCATGATGATTAGAAATAAAGAAGTCTTTTATAATATGTTGTATCCTTGTTATTGTGAGAGTGTGTAAGAGTATTCACTGAATCTGCATGCAGAAGTTGTAGAGGAAAAACAAACAAACATTCATTCAATCTTAATGACATCTAAAAATTAGTTTTCATTTGAGAGGCACATGTAGATGCATTATTCTGTTTTTCCTTTTGTATTTCCATCAGTGACCTAAAACTGACCTCATTCTTTTATCTCTGGCTGTAAATTATGATAAGCAGATCTGGTGCTGGATCTGTGAGATTAGATGCCGCACTTTGTGGTTTTAACACTGCAGGGAATGTAAAGAAGGGGATCAGTTATTGACGCCTCAAAGATGTCAAATTCAGGATTTTAAAACAGCCCAGCTGCTGCCTAAACCCCTCCTGCATTATATCCAGAGTGCTTCTGCATTGTATGCAGAGTGTTTTTGTCACTCTTCTGATGAATGTGTCATTCACTTGTTTGACAATGTACCCAAACATTTTTTTTTTAATGTTTCTAATCTCATTTTGTAAGTGACTTTCAGTTTTAAAGATGTCTTCTTTTGATTGTTTGACTACTCAAAAGAGAATATATCAAAATATAACACTTAATTTGTGTTTCCTGCTAGCTAAATCTGGCTCTAGAAGTGGTCGCAGCGATTGTTCCGGCTCCCGTCCCACAGATCCTGCCACCACCAAAACGACGATGGAAACCATAGTCTTTGCACTTTGTACTTTAAAACAATGTAAATTCACTTTGTAGAAAAATAAGGTATTTAAACAGACTGCTGAATATGTGAATGATGTAGTTAGCATTTTTACGTCCTTACAACAAACAACAAAAAGAATAATAATAATGTAACACATACAATGTATGTGTCCTTTGTGAGTCTAAAATAAGTATACTTTTCTAAGTTGTACAAGTTGTATTACATGTTGCATTTGTCAAGACCAGCTTTATTGTTACGTATTTTGTTTGTCTTTTCTTTGGCTAATTTCTGGGTAGCTTGTAATGCATCTAAACTGAGTTTTTTTTAGACGCCTCGATTTAGTTTTTATACCAAATCCCAACTACTGCCTGAGCTTGGAATTATTACTGATTGTAGTCCTGTACCACACGTGAGATCATTTTGTTGAAAGTGCTTCATGATGATTAGAAATAAAGAAGTCTTTTATAATATGTTGTATCCTTGTTATTGTGAGAGTGTGTAAGAGTATTCACTGAATCTGCATGCAGAAGTTGTAGAGGAAAAACAAACAAACATTCATTCAATCTTAATGACATCTAAAAATTAGTTTTCATTTGAGAGGCACATGTAGATGCATTATTCTGTTTTTCCTTTTGTATTTCCATCAGTGACCTAAAACTGACCTCATTCTTTTATCTCTGGCTGTAAATTATGATAAGCAGATCTGGTGCTGGATCTGTGAGATTAGATGCCGCACTTTGTGGTTTTAACACTGCAGGGAATGTAAAGAAGGGGATCAGTTATTGACGCCTCAAAGATGTCAAATTCAGGATTTTAAAACAGCCCAGCTGCTGCCTAAACCCCTCCTGCATTATATCCAGAGTGCTTCTGCATTGTATGCAGAGTGTTTTTGTCACTCTTCTGATGAATGTGTCATTCACTTGTTTGACAATGTACCCAAACATTTTTTTTTTAATGTTTCTAATCTCATTTTGTAAGTGACTTTCAGTTTTAAAGATGTCTTCTTTTGATTGTTTGACTACTCAAAAGAGAATATATCAAAATATAACACTTAATTTGTGTTTCCTGCTAGCTAAATCTGGCTCTAAACCTCTCTTTTCTTTATTCAAAGTTGATCTAGACAAGTATATTGTCTCTATAATCTCTATTCATCCTGTGTCCTCTTAAGGTGGAAAAAAAAACATGATTATAATAAACCATGGTAACCGCAAATTAACCATTGTTTTGCTACACTAACCATAGTTTAACCATGGTATTTGTAGTAAAACAGAAAAAAAATCTGAAAAAAATAAACAGAAAAAAATAAACTAAATTAATCCGAAAAAAAAATGTATTCAATTCACGAAATTATTCATGATATGTGCTCCGAAATCCCGATCTGAATCAATTCACGAACCCCCTTCAAAGTTCTGATCTTAATCAAAAGATTCACAAACCTGCTCCGAAGTTCCGATCTAAATCAAATGATTCGCGAACCATCATTTCAGATCGGGACTTTGGAGTGCAGATCGTGAATCGTTCAATTCGTGAAATGATGTGCGAACCCACTCCAAAATTCTGATTTGAATCAAAAGATTCACGAACACGCTCCGAAGCTCCGATCTAAATTAAATGATTTGCGATACATACTCAGTTAATTTCAACAACAAAATGAAAACTGTAAAGACATCTACAGCTGGCATAGTAAGCTTACTCTCCTGTTAGAACTAAGCTTCATAAGTCCAAGAGCTAGATCTGTGTGTGTGTGTGTGTGTGTGTGTGTGTGTGTGTGTGTGTGTAAACAGATTTGAGGTCAGGTGACCTCTCGAAGCACACCTGTGGTTGTTTTTAAGGCCGGCCGTTTTGTTGTGACATGACCAGCATCCATCAGAGTCACTGGCATGAGTCTCTCCGACACAGATCAGGTTGCTGTCAGGTGTGTCACCCGCTCCTCTATCTTTTCAACTGCATAAACTTGTCATTCTCTCCTTCTTATATTCAGTCTAGTTTTCCAGTCAACAGATAAGTGTTGCGATGGTAAGTGTTGTGAACCACATCTGGACAATTCCATGTTCTATAAGGAAAAATAAATTATTTAATATTAGAATATTGATATTATTATTATTAATGTTGATTATTTTAATTAGTAATATAGGAATTATACTTTAAATATATTACCATAAAATATGTAATATATGGGAAAAAATTATAACCAAAATAAATTATAATAAAATAAAAAAATGTTTGCCTATATGATTTTCTTACACAAAATTGTAAGGCAGAATATCCAAGCAGTCAAATCGGTCAAGCAGCCAATCAGCCAAAACGACAGCTTGTGGAATGTGCCACTTTATGATGCAATAATGTGGCTAAACACCGCCTCCAGAGAAGAGGATCAATGCCTGCTTCTACATCACTGCCTGTTTAGAACCTCCGCAGAAGAAGATCAACGCCTGCTTCTACATCACTGCCTGTTTAGCCCCGCCCACTGTTTCACACATGTAGTGTAAATAACGAGAGAGGCAAACACAGGTCTATGCAGAAACCAAATGATAAAGATGGCTCTGAAGACAACAAGATGCTGTGCAGTGCCAAGTTGTGAAAAAAAACAATCTTTGCATTGCCTTCCTTCTGATCTCAACATTAGGAAAGAGTGGATTAACTTTATTTTTTATAAAGTTCCAGACCGTGTCAGTAAGAACTCAGTCCTTTGTTTACTTCATTTTACTGTGGATTCCTTTACAAACAAGGCATAATTCGACGCAGGATTTTCAGAAAGATTGAAACTAAAAGATGATGCTGTGTCACCTTTTCAATCAGAACGTTCCGATGAGAGGGGTCAAAACAGGACAGAAAATAGCCTATAACTTCTAAATTATTATTTTTTGATGTAAAAAATATTGCTAACATTATAAGTGGACCTTATAAAAAAGCAGTTTATGATACCTTCAAATTTGCCACTGTGAGTAAAGGCACTATTTTTAAATGAACAGAAGGCCGAATGAGATTTTGAGCTCTGGAAAATGGGAAGATTATCGATGACTTCTATTTCGAACAGCATTAAAATTGTTTTGTTTGACTTTTGTTTTAAAATACACTACCATTCAAAAGTTTGGGATCAGTAAAAGCTGAAAATTCAGCTTTGCATCACAAAAATAAATTACATTGTAATATATATTTAAATAGAAAATATTTATTTTAACGCAATAATATTTCACAAAATAACTGTTTTACTGTATTTTTGATCAAATAAATTCAGCCTTGATCATAAGAGATTTCTTTCAAGTCAAGTCACCTTTATTTATATAACGCTTTTAACAATACAGATTGTGTCAAAGCAACTGTACAGCATTAATTAAAAAAAATTGTGTGTAATTAATGCAAAATGACAATAGTAAACACTCAATTTTCAGTTAAAGGCAGTTCATCATTGAATTCAGTGATGTCATCATCCAGCTCAGTTCAGATTAAATAGTATCTGTGCAATCAAGTCGACGATATCGCTGGAAATTAAGTGTCCCCAACTAAGCAAGCCAGAGGCGACAGCGGCAAGGAACCAAAACTCCATCGGTGACAGAATGGAGAAAAAAACTTGGGAGAAACCAGGCTCAGTCGGGGGCCAGTTCTCCTCTGGCCAGACGAAACCAGCAGTTCAGTTCCAGGCTGCAGCAAAGTCAGATTGTGCAGAGGACTCAACTGGTTCCTGTGGTCTTGTCCCGGTGGCCATCTAGGAGACAAGGTCTTCGCTGGGGATCTGTCTCTGGGGCTCATCTAGTTGTCCTGATCTCCGCTGACATTCAGGGCTGTAGAGGTCATCTCTAGGTGCTGATCCACCATCTGGGCTGGATACGGACTGGATCCGGATGACTGCAGTGACTTTCAAAAATATAAAAAAAAAAAAAACTTTTAAATGGTAATCTACAACCGTTACACAGAACTCAATCTCACATTTTCTGTTTGTAACAGTTGCAAAATTGCCCCTCCTCTCTCTCTCTCTCTAGGACTGGTGCCCAGCTCTTGTCCAGCTTTCTCTGCAGTGGTTCCTTTGTGTGTCTTGGATCGGGTCAGTTCTCCAGACACACGGCGGGCCTTTGTGTCTGCCCTGCTGTTCCTCATTCCCACACTTTCCACATTCTTCTTTTTCATTTAAATCTTTTTTTTCTTCTCACCAACTTCAAGCCATGCTAAGACTTTGATAGGAGCTGCTGATGTGGAGATGAAGGATGAGTGTTTTGTTGTGTGAGCGCATTGCTGCTTTCAAAGGTTGTCACAAAATCTGCTGCCATTATTTTGAATAAGATCTTTGTGATTTTCCTTTCACCTTAGTCGTTATGAAATAATTATAATAATATATTCGGTCATATACACAACACTTACACAAGTCTAAATGTCATACAGCATCAAACACACACAGAGGACCAGACGTCTGAGGTTTGTGAGAACGGGGGCCACAGTAGCCCCTTTGAGAGTAGATTACCAGGGCAGCTGCTGTCTGTTCTCACTCTAATGCTTCATGATTTGTGGCTTTGCTGCATTTTGCCCATCTAATAATTCTTCAGCTCACCTTATTTAACACCAAAAGGAGAGCAAGATCAGAGGGGCATAAGAATGAAGGAATGGAGGAGAGTTGAGAGAGGGCAGCGCTTTACTCAAACCATAAGGCCATTGTGAATAAGGTGAAGAAAACTGTGCTATGTTGTTGCGTACTAGCTCAAACGTGACCATGCCCAAATCTGTGAGATATTGTGGTCCCTACTCTGTTCCCTCCTATAATGTAGATCTTAAGTTTGATGTAGAAAAGTAATAGTACACCTCTTCTTGCATGATTTGAGGTATCATTTCTGTGGTGAGTTACATACCAAATTTGAGTGTGAAGGGTTTGTTCTAATCTTTATAGTAGAAAAAGGTTCTTTAGATTATTCAAATTTTCATCATACTAAGAAAACTAAATCTTTTGGAACCTCAAATTTTAAGATCAAAGTTCAATAACTTAGTTCGAGGGGTTTGTAATCTCTACACTAAACATGAACAATATTGATGCTTCAGAATTAGCATGAGGGGTTAGAGAGACACAACATGGTGTGCAAATATAAAAATAAAACCAAAAAAAAATTGTTCTGATAATTAGATTTTTACATTTCCTTATTTTATCCAAAGCCACTTACATTGCATTCAACATATATATTTAATCGCTTCATGCATTACTTGGGTTTTATTATTGTTAACTAAAATCTAAACTAAAGCT